>NW_026907705.1:0-300000 GCF_028389875.1 Rhea pennata | reverse complement strand
TGCTTCACAAGTCACCTCACAACCACCACCACCAGCAGCAGCCAACACCCTAGCACTGACCGACAAGGCACAGAGCACAAGTGACCTCACAATGCTGCCTCCAGCTCTGGCCTCGCACATCCTGGGACACAAGGCACCAGCCACAGCACCAATGGCCACACCAAAAGGCACCTCCCAAGGACAAACAGCACCTTCCCACACTGACACATGCCTGCGATGGCCTCACGCAGCACTCACTTCACAGCTGCCAAGAGCAGCCAGGCAACCAGCACTGGCCTAGCACGCACTGCTTCACAAGTCACCTCACAACCACCACCACCACCAGCAGCCAACAACTTAGCACTGCCCGACAAGGCACAGAGGCACAAGTGACCTCACAATGCTGCCTCCAGCTCTGCCCTCTCACACCCTCGGACACAAGGCACCAGACACAGCACCAATGGCCACACCAAAAGGCACCTCCTAAGCACAAATAGCACCTTCCCACACTGACACATGCCTGCGACGGCCTCACGCAGCACTCACCTCACAGCTGCCAAGAGCAGCCAGGCAACCAGCACTGGCCTAGCACGCACTGCTTCACAAGTCACCTCACAACCACCACCACCAGCAGCAGCCAACACCCTAGCACTGCCTGCCAAGGCACAGAGGCACAAGTGACCTCACAGTGCTGCCTCCAGCTCTGGCCTCGCACACCCTGGGACACATGGCACCACCCACAGCACCAATGGCCACACAAAAAGGCACCTCCCAAGCACAAACAGCACCTTCCCACACTGACACATGCCTGCCAGGGCCTCACGCAGCACTCACCTCACAGCTGCCAAGAGCAGCCAGGCAACCAGCACTGGCCTAGCACGCACTGCTTCACAAGTCACCTCACAACCACCACCACCAGCAGCCAACACCCTAGCACTGCCCGACAAGGCACAGAGGCACAAGTGACCTCACAGTGCTGCCTCCAGCTCTGGCCTCGCACACCCTGGGACACATGGCACCAGCCACAGCACCAATGGGCACACCAAAAGGCACCTCCCAAGCACAAACAGCACCTTCCCACACTGACACATGCCTGCGACGGCCTCACGCAGCACTCACCTCACAGGTGCCAAGAGCAGCCAGGCAACCAGCACTGGCCTAGCACGCACTGCTTCACAAGTCACCTCACAACCACCACCACCAGCAGCAGCCAACACCCTAGCACTGCCCGACAAGGCACAGAGGCACAAGTGACCTCACAATGCTGCCTCCAGCTCTGGCCGCGCACACCCTGGGACACAAGGCACCAGCCACAGCACCAATGGCCACACCAAAAGGCACCTCCCAAGCACAAACAGCACCTTCCCACACTGACACATGCCTGCCAGGGCCTCACGCAGCACTCACCTCACAGCTGCCAAGAGCAGCCAGGCAACCAGCACTGGCCTAGCACGCACTGCTTCACAAGTCACCTCACAACCACCACCACCAGCAGCAGCCAACACCCTAGCACTGCCCGACAAGGCACAGAGGCACAAGTGACCTCACAGTGCTGCCTCCAGCTCTGGCCTCGCACACCCTGGGACACAAGGCACCACCCACACCACCAATGGCCACACCAAAACGCACCTCCCAAGCACAAACAGCACCTTCCCACACTGACACATGCCTGCGACGGCCTCACGCAGCACTCACCTCACAGCTGCCAAGAGCAGCCAGGCAACCAGCACTGGCCTAGCATGTACTGCTTCACAAGTCACCTCACAACCACCACCACCAGCAGCAGCCAACACCCTAGCACTGCCTGCCAAGGCACAGAGGCAACAGTGACCTCACAGTGCTGCCTCCAGCTCTGGCCTCGCACTCCCTGGGACACATGGCACCACCCACAGCACCAATGGCCACACGAAACGCACCTCCCAAGCACAAACAGCACCTTCCCACACTGACACATGCCTGCAACGGCCTCACGCAGTACTCACCTCACAGCTGCCAAGAGCAGCCAGGCAACCAGCACTGGCCTAGCACGCACTGCTTCACAAGTCACCTCACAACCACCACCACCAGCAGCAGCCAACACCCTAGCACTGCCCGACAAGGCACAGAGGCACAAGTGACCTCACAGTGCTGCCTCCAGCTCTGGCCTCGCACACCCTGGGACACAAGGCACCAGCCACAGCACCAATGGCCACACCAAAAGGCACCTCCCAAGAACAAACAGCACCTTCCCACACTGACACATGCCTGCGACGGCCTCACGCAGCACTCACCTCACAGCTGCCAAGAGCAGCCAGGCAACCAGCACTGGCCTAGCACGCACTGCTTCACAAGTCACCTCACAACCACCACCACCACCAGCAGCCAACAACATAGCACTGCCCGCCAAGGCACAGAGGCACAAGTGACCTCACAATGCTGCCTCCAGCTCTGCCCTCTCACACCCTCGGACACAAGGCACCAGCCACACCACCAATGGCCACACCAAAACGCACCTCCCAAGCACAAATAGCACCTTCCCACACTGACACATGCCTGCGACGGCCTCACGCAGCACTCACCTCACAGCTGCCAAGAGCAGCCAGGCAACCAGCACTGGCGTAGCACGCACTGCTTCACAAGTCACCTCACAACCACCACCACCAGCAGCAGCCAACACCCTAGCACTGCCCGACAAGGAACAGAGGCACAAGTGACCTCACAGTGCTGCCTCCAGCTCTGGCCTCGCACACCCTGGGACACATGGAACCACCCACACCACCAATGGCCACACCAAAAGGCACCTCCCAAGCACAAACAGCACCTTCCCACACTGACACATGCCTGCGACGGCCTCACGCAGCACTCACCTCACAGCTGCCAAGAGCAGCCAGGCAACCAGCACTGGCCTAGCACGCACTGCTTCACAAGTCACCTCACAACCACCACCACCACCAGCAGCCAACACCCTAGCACTGCCTGACAAGGCACAGAGGCACAAGTGACCTCACAATGCTGCCTCCAGCTCTGCCCTCTCACACCCTGAGACACAAGGCACCAGCCACAGCACCAATGGCCACACCAAAAGGCACCTCCCAAGCACAAACAGCACCTTCCCACACTGACACAGGCCTGCCAGGGCCTCACGCAGCACTCACCTCACAGCTGCCAAGAGCAGCCAGGCAACCAGCACTGGCCTAGCACGCACTGCTTCACAAGTCACCTCACAACCACCACCACCAGCAGCAGCCAACACCCTAGCACTGCCCGACAAGGCACAGAGGCACAAGTGACCTCACAGTGCTGCCTCCAGCTCTGGCCTCGCACACCCTGGGACACAAGGCACCACCCACACCACCAATGGCCACACCAAAAGGCACCTCCCAAGCACAAACAGCACCTTCCCACACTGACACATGCCTGCGACGGCCTCACGCAGCACTCACCTCACAGCTGCCAAGAGCAGCCAGGCAACCAGCACTGGCCTAGCACGCACTGCTTCACAAGTCACCTCACAACCACTACCACCAGCAGCAGCCAAAACCCTAGCACTGCCTGACAAGGCACAGAGCACAAGTGACCTCACAATGCTGCCTCCAGCTCTGGCCTCGCACATCCTGGGACACAAGGCACCAGCCACAGCACCAATGGCCACACCAAAAGGCACCTCCCAAGGACAAACAGCACCTTCCCACACTGACACATGCCTGCGATGGCCTCACGCAGCACTCACCTCACAGCTGCCAAGAGCAGCCAGGCAACCAGCACTGGCCTAGCACGCACTGCTTCACAAGTCACCTCACAACCACCACCACCACCAGCAGCCAACAACTTAGCACTGCCCGACAAGGCACAGAGGCACAAGTGACCTCACAATGCTGCCTCCAGCTCTGCCCTCTCACACCCTCGGACACAAGGCACCAGACACAGCACCAATGGCCACACCAAAAGGCACCTCCTAAGCACAAATAGCACCTTCCCACACTGACACATGCCTGCGACGGCCTCACGCAGCACTCACCTCACAGCTGCCAAGAGCAGCCAGGCAACCAGCACTGGCCTAGCACGCACTGCTTCACAAGTCACCTCACAACCACCACCACCAGCAGCAGCCAACACCCTAGCACTGCCTGCCAAGGCACAGAGGCACAAGTGACCTCACAGTGCTGCCTCCAGCTCTGGCCTCGCACACCCTGGGACACAAGGCACCACGCACAGCACCAATGGCCACACCAAAACGCACCTCCCAAGCACAAACAGCACCTTCCCACACTGACACATGCCTGCGACGGCCTCACGCAGCACTCACCTCACAGCTGCCAAGAGCAGCCAGGCAACCAGCACTGGCCTAGCACGCACTGCTTCACAAGTCACCTCACAACCACCACCACCAGCAGCAGCCAACACCCTAGCACTGCCCGCCAAGGCACAGAGGCACAAGTGACCTCACAATGCTGCCTCCAGCTCTGGCCTCGCACATCCTGGGACACAAGGCACCAGCCACAGCACCAATGGCCACACCAAAAGGCACCTCCCAAGCACAAACAGCACCTTCCCACACTGACACATGCCTGCGATGGCCTCACGCAGCACTCACCTCACAGCTGCCAAGAGCAGCCAGGCAACCAGCACTGGCCTAGCACGCACTGCTTCACAAGTCACCTCACAACCACCACCACCAGCAGCAGCCAACACCCTAGCACTGCCCGACAAGGCACAGAGGCACAAGTGACCTCACAGTGCTGCCTCCAGCTCTGGCCACGCACACCCTGGGACACAAGGCACCACCCACAGCACCAATGGCCACACCAAAACGCACCTCCCAAGGACAAACAGCACCTTCCCACACTGACACATGCCTGCGACGGCCTCACGCAGCACTCACCTCACAGCTGCCAAGAGCAGCCAGGCAACCAGCACTGGCCTAGCATGCACTGCTTCACAAGTGACCTCACAACCACCACCACCAGCAGCCAACACCCTAGCACTGCCCGACAAGGCACAGAGGCACAAGTGACCTCACAGTGCTGCCTCCAGCTCTGGCCTCGCACACCCTGGGACACATGGCACCACCCACAGCACCAATGGCCACACCAAAAGGCACCTCCCAAGCACAAACAGCACCTTCCCACACTGACACATGCCTGCGACGGCCTCACGCAGCACTCACCTCACAGGTGCCAAGAGCAGCCAGGCAACCAGCACTGGCCTAGCACGCACTGCTTCACAAGTCACCTCACAACCACCACCACCAGCAGCAGCCAACACCCTAGCACTGCCCGCCAAGGCACAGAGGCACAAGTGACCTCACAATGCTGCCTCCAGCTCTGGCCTCGCACACCCTGGGACACAAGGCACCACCCACAGCACCAATGGCCACACCAAAAGGCACCTCCCAAGCACAAACAGCACCTTCCCACACTGACACATGCCTGCCAGGGCCTCACGCAGCACTCACCTCACAGCTGCCAAGAGCAGCCAGGCAACCAGCACTGGCCTAGCACGCACTGCTTCACAAGTCACCTCACAACCACCACCACCAGCAGCAGCCAACACCCTAGCACTGCCCGCCAAGGCACAGAGGCACAAGTGACCTCACAGTGCTGCCTCCAGCTCTGGCCTCGCACACCCTGGGACACAAGGCACCACCCACACCACCAATGGCCACACCAAAAGGCACCTCCCAAGCACAAACAGCACCTTCCCACACTGACACATGCCTGCGACGGCCTCACGCAGCACTCACCTCACAGCTGCCAAGAGCAGCCAGGCAACCAGCACTGGCCTAGCACGCACTGCTTCACAAGTCACCTCACAACCACTACCACCAGCAGCAGCCAACACCCTAGCACTGCCTGCCAAGGCACAGAGGCACAAGTGACCTCACAGTGCTGCCTCCAGCTCTGCCCTCGCACACCCTGGGACACATGGCACCACCCACAGCTCCAATGGCCACACCAAAAGGCACCTCCCAAGCACAAACAGCACCTTCCCACACTGACACATGCCTGCGACGGCCTCACGCAGCACTCACCTCACAGCTGCCAAGAGCAGCCAGGCAACCAGCACTGGCCTAGCACGCACTGCTTCACAAGTCACCTCACAACCACCACCACCAGCAGCAGCCAACACCCTAGCACTGCCCGACAAGGCACAGAGGCACAAGTGACCTCACAATGCTGCCTCCAGCTCTGGCCTCGCACACCCAGGGACACAAGGCACCACCCACAGCACCAATGCCCACACCAAAAGGCACCTCCCAAGGACAAACAGCACCTTCCCACACTGACACATGCCTGCGACGGCCTCACGCAGCACTCACCTCACAGCTGCCAAGAGCAGCCAGGCAACCAGCACTGGCCTAGCACGCACTGCTTCACAAGTCACCTCACAACCACCACCACCAGCAGCAGCCAACACCCTAGCACTGCCTGCCAAGGCACAGAGGCACAAGTGACCTCACAGTGCTGCCTCCAGCTCTGCCCTCGCACACCCTGGGACACATGGCACCACCCACAGCACCAATGGCCACACCAAAAGGCACCTCCCAAGCACAAACAGCACCTTCCCACACTGACACATGCCTGCGACGGCCTCACGCAGCACTCACCTCACAGCTGCCAAGAGCAGCCAGGCAACCAGCACTGGCCTAGCACGTACTGCTTCACAAGTCACCTCACAACCACCACCAGCAGCAGCCAACACCCTAGCACTGCCTGCCAAGGCACAGAGGCACAAGTGACCTCACAATGCTGCCTCCAGCTCTGGCCTCGCACAACCTCGGCAACAAGGCACCAGCCACAGCACCAATGGCCACACCAAAAGGCACCTCCCAAGCACAAACAGCACCTTCCCACACTGACACATGCCTGCGACGGCCTCACGCAGCACTCACCTCACAGCTGCCAAGAGCAGCCAGGCAACCAACACTGGCCAAGCACACACTGCTTCAAAAGTCACCTCACAACCACCACCACCAGCAGCAGCCAACACCCTAGCACTGCCCGACAAGGCACAGAGGCACAAGTGACCTCACAATGCTGCCTCCAGCTCTGCCCTCTCACAACCTGGGCAACAAGGCACCAGCCACAGCACCAATGGCCACACCAAAAGGCACCTCCCAAGCACCAACAGCACCTTCCCACACTGACACATGCCTGCCAGGGCCTCACGCAGCACTCACCTCACAGCTGCCAAGAGCAGCCAGGCAACCAGCACTGGCCTAGCACGCACTGCTTCACAAGTCACCTCAGAACCACCACCACCAGCAGCAGCCAACACCCTAGCACTGCCCGACAAGGCACAGAGGCACAAGTGACCTCACAGTGCTGCCTCCAGCTCTGCCCTCACACACCCTGGGACACAAGGCACCAGCCACAGCACCAATGGCCACACCAAAAGGCACCTCCCAAGCACAAACAGCACCTTCCCACACTGACACATGCCTGCGACGGCCTCACGCAGCACTCACCTCACAGCTGCCAAGAGCAGCCAGGCAACCAGCACTGGCCTAGCACGCACTGCTTCACAAGTCACCTCACAACCACCACCACCAGCAGCAGCCAACACCCTAGCACTGCCCGACAAGGCACAGAGGCACAAGTGACCTCACAGTGCTGCCTCCAGCTCTGAACTCTCACACCCTGGGACACAAGGCACCAGCCACAGCACCAATGGGCACACCAAAAGGCACCTCCCAAGGACAAACAGCACCTTCCCACACTGACACATGCCTGCGACGGCCTCACGCAGCACTCACCTCACAGCTGCCAAGAGCAGCCAGGCAACCAGCACTGGCCTAGCACGCACTGCTTCACAAGTCACCTCACAACCACCACCACCAGCAGCAGCCAACACCCCAGCACTGCCTGACAAGGCACAGAGGCACAAGTGTCCTCACAATGCTGCCTCCAGCTCTGCCCTCTCACAACCTGGGCAACAAGGCACCAGCCACAGCACCAATGGCCACACCAAAAGGCACCTCCCAAGCAAAAACAGCACCTTCCCACACTGACACAGGCCTGCCAGGGCCTCACGCTGCACTCACCTCACAGCTGCCAAGAGCAGCCAGGCAACCAGCACTGGCCTAGCACGCACTGCTTCACAAGTCACCTCACAACCACCACCACCAGCAGCAGCCAACACCCTAGCACTGCCCGCCAAGGCACAGAGGCACAAGTGACCTCACAATGCTGCCTCCAGCTCTGCCCTCACACACCCTGAGATACAAGGCACCAGCCACAGCACCAATGGCCACACCAAAAGGCACCTCCCAAGCACAAACAGCACCTTCCCACACTGACACATGCCTGCGATGGCCTCACGCAGCACTCACCTCACAGCTGCCAAGAGCAGCCAGGCAACCAGCACTGGCCTAGCACGCACTGCTTCACAAGTCACCTCACAACCACCACCACCAGCAGCAGCCAACACCCTAGCACTGCCCGACAAGGCACAGAGGCACAAGTGACCTCACAGTGCTGCCTCCAGCTCTGGCCACGCACACCCTGGGACACAAGGCACCACCCACAGCACCAATGGCCACACCAAAACGCACCTCCCAAGGACAAACAGCACCTTCCCACACTGACACATGCCTGCGACGGCCTCACGCAGCACTCACCTCACAGCTGCCAAGAGCAGCCAGGCAACCAGCACTGGCCTAGCATGCACTGCTTCACAAGTGACCTCACAACCACCACCACCAGCAGCCAACACCCTAGCACTGCCCGACAAGGCACAGAGGCACAAGTGACCTCACAGTGCTGCCTCCAGCTCTGGCCTCGCACACCCTGGGACACATGGCACCACCCACAGCACCAATGGCCACACCAAAAGGCACCTCCCAAGCACAAACAGCACCTTCCCACACTGACACATGCCTGCGACGGCCTCACGCAGCACTCACCTCACAGGTGCCAAGAGCAGCCAGGCAACCAGCACTGGCCTAGCACGCACTGCTTCACAAGTCACCTCACAACCACCACCACCAGCAGCAGCCAACACCCTAGCACTGCCCGCCAAGGCACAGAGGCACAAGTGACCTCACAATGCTGCCTCCAGCTCTGGCCTCGCACACCCTGGGACACAAGGCACCACCCACAGCACCAATGGCCACACCAAAAGGCACCTCCCAAGCACAAACAGCACCTTCCCACACTGACACATGCCTGCCAGGGCCTCACGCAGCACTCACCTCACAGCTGCCAAGAGCAGCCAGGCAACCAGCACTGGCCTAGCACGCACTGCTTCACAAGTCACCTCACAACCACCACCACCAGCAGCAGCCAACACCCTAGCACTGCCCGCCAAGGCACAGAGGCACAAGTGACCTCACAGTGCTGCCTCCAGCTCTGGCCTCGCACACCCTGGGACACAAGGCACCACCCACACCACCAATGGCCACACCAAAAGGCACCTCCCAAGCACAAACAGCACCTTCCCACACTGACACATGCCTGCGACGGCCTCACGCAGCACTCACCTCACAGCTGCCAAGAGCAGCCAGGCAACCAGCACTGGCCTAGCACGCACTGCTTCACAAGTCACCTCACAACCACTACCACCAGCAGCAGCCAACACCCTAGCACTGCCTGCCAAGGCACAGAGGCACAAGTGACCTCACAGTGCTGCCTCCAGCTCTGCCCTCGCACACCCTGGGACACATGGCACCACCCACAGCTCCAATGGCCACACCAAAAGGCACCTCCCAAGCACAAACAGCACCTTCCCACACTGACACATGCCTGCGACGGCCTCACGCAGCACTCACCTCACAGCTGCCAAGAGCAGCCAGGCAACCAGCACTGGCCTAGCACGCACTGCTTCACAAGTCACCTCACAACCACCACCACCAGCAGCAGCCAACACCCTAGCACTGCCCGACAAGGCACAGAGGCACAAGTGACCTCACAATGCTGCCTCCAGCTCTGGCCTCGCACACCCAGGGACACAAGGCACCACCCACAGCACCAATGCCCACACCAAAAGGCACCTCCCAAGGACAAACAGCACCTTCCCACACTGACACATGCCTGCGACGGCCTCACGCAGCACTCACCTCACAGCTGCCAAGAGCAGCCAGGCAACCAGCACTGGCCTAGCACGCACTGCTTCACAAGTCACCTCACAACCACCACCACCAGCAGCAGCCAACACCCTAGCACTGCCTGCCAAGGCACAGAGGCACAAGTGACCTCACAGTGCTGCCTCCAGCTCTGCCCTCGCACACCCTGGGACACATGGCACCACCCACAGCACCAATGGCCACACCAAAAGGCACCTCCCAAGCACAAACAGCACCTTCCCACACTGACACATGCCTGCGACGGCCTCACGCAGCACTCACCTCACAGCTGCCAAGAGCAGCCAGGCAACCAGCACTGGCCTAGCACGTACTGCTTCACAAGTCACCTCACAACCACCACCAGCAGCAGCCAACACCCTAGCACTGCCTGCCAAGGCACAGAGGCACAAGTGACCTCACAATGCTGCCTCCAGCTCTGGCCTCGCACAACCTCGGCAACAAGGCACCAGCCACAGCACCAATGGCCACACCAAAAGGCACCTCCCAAGCACAAACAGCACCTTCCCACACTGACACATGCCTGCGACGGCCTCACGCAGCACTCACCTCACAGCTGCCAAGAGCAGCCAGGCAACCAACACTGGCCAAGCACACACTGCTTCAAAAGTCACCTCACAACCACCACCACCAGCAGCAGCCAACACCCTAGCACTGCCCGACAAGGCACAGAGGCACAAGTGACCTCACAATGCTGCCTCCAGCTCTGCCCTCTCACAACCTGGGCAACAAGGCACCAGCCACAGCACCAATGGCCACACCAAAAGGCACCTCCCAAGCACCAACAGCACCTTCCCACACTGACACATGCCTGCCAGGGCCTCACGCAGCACTCACCTCACAGCTGCCAAGAGCAGCCAGGCAACCAGCACTGGCCTAGCACGCACTGCTTCACAAGTCACCTCAGAACCACCACCACCAGCAGCAGCCAACACCCTAGCACTGCCCGACAAGGCACAGAGGCACAAGTGACCTCACAGTGCTGCCTCCAGCTCTGCCCTCACACACCCTGGGACACAAGGCACCAGCCACAGCACCAATGGCCACACCAAAAGGCACCTCCCAAGCACAAACAGCACCTTCCCACACTGACACATGCCTGCGACGGCCTCACGCAGCACTCACCTCACAGCTGCCAAGAGCAGCCAGGCAACCAGCACTGGCCTAGCACGCACTGCTTCACAAGTCACCTCACAACCACCACCACCAGCAGCAGCCAACACCCTAGCACTGCCCGACAAGGCACAGAGGCACAAGTGACCTCACAGTGCTGCCTCCAGCTCTGAACTCTCACACCCTGGGACACAAGGCACCAGCCACAGCACCAATGGGCACACCAAAAGGCACCTCCCAAGGACAAACAGCACCTTCCCACACTGACACATGCCTGCGACGGCCTCACGCAGCACTCACCTCACAGCTGCCAAGAGCAGCCAGGCAACCAGCACTGGCCTAGCACGCACTGCTTCACAAGTCACCTCACAACCACCACCACCAGCAGCAGCCAACACCCCAGCACTGCCTGACAAGGCACAGAGGCACAAGTGTCCTCACAATGCTGCCTCCAGCTCTGCCCTCTCACAACCTGGGCAACAAGGCACCAGCCACAGCACCAATGGCCACACCAAAAGGCACCTCCCAAGCAAAAACAGCACCTTCCCACACTGACACAGGCCTGCCAGGGCCTCACGCTGCACTCACCTCACAGCTGCCAAGAGCAGCCAGGCAACCAGCACTGGCCTAGCACGCACTGCTTCACAAGTCACCTCACAACCACCACCACCAGCAGCAGCCAACACCCTAGCACTGCCCGCCAAGGCACAGAGGCACAAGTGACCTCACAATGCTGCCTCCAGCTCTGCCCTCACACACCCTGAGATACAAGGCACCAGCCACAGCACCAATGGCCACACCAAAAGGCACCTCCCAAGCACAAACAGCACCTTCCCACACTGACACATGCCTGTGACGGCCTCACGCAGCACTCACCTCACAGCTGCCAAGAGCAGCCAGGCAACCAGCACTGGCCTAGCACGCACTGCTTCACAAGTCACCTCACAACCACCACCAGCAGCAGCCAACACCCTAGCACTGCCCAAAAAGGCACAGAGGCACAAGTGACCTCACAATGCTGCCTCCAGCTCTGGCCTCGCACACCCTGGGACACAAGGCACCAGCCACAGCACCAATGGCCACACCAAAAGGCACCTCCCAAGCACAAACAGCACCTTCCCACACTGAAACAGGCCTGCCAGGGCCTCACGCTGCACTCACCTCACAGCTGCCAAAGGCAGCCAGGCAACCAGCACTGGCCTAGCACGCACTGCTTCACAAGTCACCTCACAACCACCACCAGCAGCAGCCAACACCCTAGCACTGCCCGACAATGCACAGAGGCACAAGGGACCTCACAGTGCTGCCTCCAGCTCTGCCCTCGCACACCCTGGGACACATGGCACCAGCCACAGCACCAATGCCCACACCAAAAGGCACCTCCCAAGGACAAACAGCACCTTCCCACACTGACACATGCCTGCGACGGCCTCACGCAGCACTCACCTCACAGCTGCCAAGAGCAGCCAGGCAACCAGCACTGGCCTAGCACGCACTGCTTCACAAGTCACCTCACAACCACCACCACCAGCAGCAGCCAACACCCTAGCACTGCCTGCCAAGGCACAGAGGCACAAGTGACCTCACAGTGCTGCCTCCAGCTCTGCCCTCGCACACCCTGGGACACATGGCACCACCCACAGCACCAATGGCCACACCAAAAGGCACCTCCCAAGCACAAACAGCACCTTCCCACACTGACACATGCCTGCGACGGCCTCACGCAGCACTCACCTCACAGCTGCCAAGAGCAGCCAGGCAACCAGCACTGGCCTAGCACGTACTGCTTCACAAGTCACCTCACAACCACCACCAGCAGCAGCCAACACCCTAGCACTGCCTGCCAAGGCACAGAGGCACAAGTGACCTCACAATGCTGCCTCCAGCTCTGGCCTCGCACAACCTCGGCAACAAGGCACCAGCCACAGCACCAATGGCCACACCAAAAGGCACCTCCCAAGCACAAACAGCACCTTCCCACACTGACACATGCCTGCGACGGCCTCACGCAGCACTCACCTCACAGCTGCCAAGAGCAGCCAGGCAACCAACACTGGCCAAGCACACACTGCTTCAAAAGTCACCTCACAACCACCACCACCAGCAGCAGCCAACACCCTAGCACTGCCCGACAAGGCACAGAGGCACAAGTGACCTCACAATGCTGCCTCCAGCTCTGCCCTCTCACAACCTGGGCAACAAGGCACCAGCCACAGCACCAATGGCCACACCAAAAGGCACCTCCCAAGCACCAACAGCACCTTCCCACACTGACACATGCCTGCCAGGGCCTCACGCAGCACTCACCTCACAGCTGCCAAGAGCAGCCAGGCAACCAGCACTGGCCTAGCACGCACTGCTTCACAAGTCACCTCAGAACCACCACCACCAGCAGCAGCCAACACCCTAGCACTGCCCGACAAGGCACAGAGGCACAAGTGACCTCACAGTGCTGCCTCCAGCTCTGCCCTCACACACCCTGGGACACAAGGCACCAGCCACAGCACCAATGGCCACACCAAAAGGCACCTCCCAAGCACAAACAGCACCTTCCCACACTGACACATGCCTGCGACGGCCTCACGCAGCACTCACCTCACAGCTGCCAAGAGCAGCCAGGCAACCAGCACTGGCCTAGCACGCACTGCTTCACAAGTCACCTCACAACCACCACCACCAGCAGCAGCCAACACCCTAGCACTGCCCGACAAGGCACAGAGGCACAAGTGACCTCACAGTGCTGCCTCCAGCTCTGAACTCTCACACCCTGGGACACAAGGCACCAGCCACAGCACCAATGGGCACACCAAAAGGCACCTCCCAAGGACAAACAGCACCTTCCCACACTGACACATGCCTGCGACGGCCTCACGCAGCACTCACCTCACAGCTGCCAAGAGCAGCCAGGCAACCAGCACTGGCCTAGCACGCACTGCTTCACAAGTCACCTCACAACCACCACCACCAGCAGCAGCCAACACCCCAGCACTGCCTGACAAGGCACAGAGGCACAAGTGTCCTCACAATGCTGCCTCCAGCTCTGCCCTCTCACAACCTGGGCAACAAGGCACCAGCCACAGCACCAATGGCCACACCAAAAGGCACCTCCCAAGCAAAAACAGCACCTTCCCACACTGACACAGGCCTGCCAGGGCCTCACGCTGCACTCACCTCACAGCTGCCAAGAGCAGCCAGGCAACCAGCACTGGCCTAGCACGCACTGCTTCACAAGTCACCTCACAACCACCACCACCAGCAGCAGCCAACACCCCAGCACTGCCTGACAAGGCACAGAGGCACAAGTGTCCTCACAATGCTGCCTCCAGCTCTGCCCTCTCACAACCTGGGCAACAAGGCACCAGCCACAGCACCAATGGCCACACCAAAAGGCACCTCCCAAGCAAAAACAGCACCTTCCCACACTGACACATGCCTGTGACGGCCTCACGCAGCACTCACCTCACAGCTGCCAAGAGCAGCCAGGCAACCAGCACTGGCCTAGCACGCACTGCTTCACAAGTCACCTCACAACCACCACCAGCAGCAGCCAACACCCTAGCACTGCCCAAAAAGGCACAGAGGCACAAGTGACCTCACAATGCTGCCTCCAGCTCTGGCCTCGCACACCCTGGGACACAAGGCACCAGCCACAGCACCAATGGCCACACCAAAAGGCACCTCCCAAGCACAAACAGCACCTTCCCACACTGAAACAGGCCTGCCAGGGCCTCACGCTGCACTCACCTCACAGCTGCCAAAGGCAGCCAGGCAACCAGCACTGGCCTAGCACGCACTGCTTCACAAGTCACCTCACAACCACCACCAGCAGCAGCCAACACCCTAGCACTGCCCGACAATGCACAGAGGCACAAGGGACCTCACAGTGCTGCCTCCAGCTCTGCCCTCGCACACCCTGGGACACATGGCACCAGCCACAGCACCAATGGCCACACCAAAAGGCACCTCCCAAGCACAAACAGCACCTTCCCACACTGACACATGCCTGCGACGGCCTCACGCAGCACTCACCTCACAGCTGCCAAGAGCAGCCAGGCAACAAGCACTGGCCTAGCACGCACTGCTTCACAAGTCACCTCACAACCACCACCAGCAGCAGCCAACACCCTAGCACTGCCTGCCAAGGCACAGAGGCACAAGTGACCTCACAATGCTGCCTCCAGCTCTGGCCTCGCACAACCTGGGCAACAAGGCACCAGCCACAGCACCAATGGCCACACCAAAAGGCACCTCCCAAGCACAAACAGCACCTTCCCACACTGACACATGCCTGCGACGGCCTCACGCAGCACTCACCTCACAGCTGCCAAGAGCAGCCAGGCAACCAACACTGGCCAAGCACACACTGCTTCAAAAGTCACCTCACAACCACCACCACCAGCAGCAGCCAACACCCTAGCACTGCCCGCCAAGGCACAGAGGCACAAGTGACCTCACAATGCTGCCTCCAGCTCTGCCCTCTCACAACCTGGGCAACAAGGCACCAGCCACAGCACCAATGGCCACACCAAAAGGCACCTCCCAAGCACCAACAGCACCTTCCCACACTGACACATGCCTGCCAGGGCCTCACGCAGCACTCACCTCACAGCTGCCAAGAGCAGCCAGGCAACCAGCACTGGCCTAGCACGCACTGCTTCACAAGTCACCTCAGAACCACCACCACCAGCAGCAGCCAACACCCTAGCACTGCCCGACAAGGCACAGAGGCACAAGTGACCTCACAGTGCTGCCTCCAGCTCTGCCATCACACACCCTGGGACACAAGGCACCAGCCACAGCACCAATGGCCACACCAAAAGGCACCTCCCAAAGACAAACAGCACCTTCCCACACTGACACATGCCTGTGACGGCCTCACGCAGCACTCACCTCACAGCTGCCAAGAGCAGCCAGGCAACCAGCACTGGCCTAGCACGCACTGCTTCACAAGTCACCTCACAACCACCACCAGCAGCAGCCAACACCCTAGCACTGCCCGACAAGGCACAGAGGCACAAGTGACCTCACAGTGCTGCCTCCAGCTCTGCCCTCGCACACCCTGGGACACATGGCACCAGCCACAGCACCAATGGCCACACCAAAAGGCACCTCCCAAGCACAAACAGCACCTTCCCACACTGACACAGGCCTGCGACGGCCTCACGCAGCACTCACCTCACAGCTGCCAAGAGCAGCAGGGCAACAAGCAGTGGCCTAGCACGCACTGCTTCACAAGTCACCTCACAACCACCACCACCAGCAGCCAACATCCTAGCACTGCCCGCCAAGGCACAGAGGCACAAGTGACCTCACAATGCTGCCTCCAGCTCTGGCCTCGCACATCCTGGGACACAAGGCACCAGCCACAGCACCAATGGCCACACCAAAAGGCACCTCCCAAGGACAAACAGCACCTTCCCACACTGACACATGCCTGCGACGGCCTCACGCAGCACTCACCTCACAGCTGCCAAGAGCAGCCAGGCAACCAGCACTGGCCAAGCACACACTGCTTCACAAGTCACCTCACAACCACCACCACCAGCAGCAGCCAACACCCTAGCACTGCCTGCCAAGGCACAGAGGCACAAGTGACCTCACAATGCTGCCTCCAGCTCTGCCCTCTCACAACCTGGGCAACAAGGCAGCAGCCACAGCACCAATGGCCACACCAAAAGGCACCTCCCAAGCACAAACAGCACCTTCCCACACTGACACATGCCTGCGACGGCCTCACGCAGCACTCACCTCACAGCTGCCAAGAGCAGCCAGGCAACCAGCACTGGCCTAGCACGCACTGCTTCACAAGTCACCTCACAACCACCACCACCAGCAGCAGCCAACACCCTAGCACTTACCGCCAAGGCACAGAGGCACAAGTGACCTCACAGTGCTGCCTCCAGCTCTGGCCTCGCACATCCTGGGACACAAGGCACCAGCCACAGCACCAATGGCCACACCAAAAGGCACCTCCCAAGCACAAACAGCACCTTCCCACACTGACACAGGCCTGCCAGGGCCTCACGCAGCACTCACCTCACAGCTGCCAAGAGCAGCCAGGCAACCAGCACTGGCCTAGCACGCACTGCTTCACAAGTCACCTCACAACCACCACCAGCAGCAGCCAACACCCTAGCACTGCCTGCCAAGGCACAGAGGCACAAGTGACCTCACAATGCTGCCTCCAGCTCTGCCCTCTCACAACCTGGGCAACAAGGCACCAGCCACAGCACCAATGGCCACACCAAAACGCACCTCCCAAGGACAAACAGCACCTTCCCACACTGACACATGCCTGCCAGGGCCTCACGCAGCACTCACCTCACAGCTGCCAAGAGCAGCCAGGCAACCAGCAATGGCCAAGCACACACTGCTTCACAAGTCACCTCACAACCACCACCACCAGCAGCAGCCAACACCCTAGCACTGCCCGACAAGGCACAGAGGCACAAGTGACCTCACAATGCTGCCTCCAGCTCTGCCCTCTCACAACCTGAGCAACAAGGCACCAGCCACAGCACCAATGGCCACACCAAAAGGCACCTCCCAAGCACAAACAGCACCTTCCCACACTGACACATGCCTGCGACGGCCTCACGCAGCACTCACCTCACAGCTGCCAAGAGCAGCCAGGCAACCAGCACTGGCCTAGCACGCACTGCTTCACAAGTCACCTCACAACCACCACCAGCAGCAGCCAACACCCTAGCACTGCCCGACAAGGCATAGAGGCACAAGGGACCTCACAATGCTGCCTCCAGCTCTGGACTCGCACACCCTGGGACACAAGGCACCAGCCACAGCACCAATGGCCACACCAAAACGCACCTCCCAAGCACAAACAGCACCTTCCCACACTGACACAGGCCTGCCAGGGCCTCACGCTGCACTCACCTCACAGCTGCCAAGAGCAGCCAGGCAACCAGCACTGGCCTAGCACGCACTGCTTCACAAGTCACCTCACAACCACCACCAGCAGCAGCCAACACCCTAGCACTGCCTGACAAGGCACAGAGGCACAAGTGACCTCACAATGCTGCCTCCAGCTCTGCCCTCGCACACCCTGGGACACATGGCACCAGCCACAGCACCAATGGCCACACCAAAAGGCACCTCCCAAGCACAAACAGCACCTTCCCACACTGACACATGCCTGCGACGGCCTCACGCAGCACTCACCTCACAGCTGCCAAGAGCAGCAGGGCAACCAGCACTGGCCAAGCACACACTGCTTCACAAGTCACCTCACAACCACCACCACCAGCAGCAGCCAACACCCTAGCACTGCCTGCCAAGGCACAGAGGCACAAGTGACCTCACAATGCTGCCTCCAGCTCTGGCCTCGCACATCCTGGGACACAAGGCACCAGCCACAGCACCAATGGCCACACCAAAAGGCACCTCCCAAGGACAAACAGCACCTTCCCACACTGACACAGGCCTGCGACGGCCTCACGCAGCACTCACCTCACAGCTGCCAAGAGCAGCCAGGCAACCAGCACTGGCCTAGCACGCACTGCTTCACAAGTCACCTCACAACCACCACCACCACCAGCAGCCAACACCCTAGCACTGACCGCCAAGGCACAGAGGCACAAGTGACCTCACAGTGCTGCCTCCAGCTCTGGCCTCGCACATCCTGGGACACAAGGCACCAGCCACAGCACCAATGGCCACACCAAAAGGCACCTCCCAAGCACAAACAGCACCTTCCCACACTGACACAGGCCTGCCAGGGCTTCACGCAGCACTCACCTCACAGCTGCCAAGAGCAGCCAGGCAACCAGCACTGGCCTAGCACGCACTGCTTCACAAGTCACCTCACAACCACCACCAGCAGCAGCCAACACCCTAGCACTGCCTGCCAAGGCACAGAGGCACAAGGGACCTCACAATGCTGCCTCCAGCTCTGCCCTCTCACAACCTGGGCAACAAGGCACC
The DNA here is from genome assembly GCF_028389875.1 of Rhea pennata. NCBI lineage: Eukaryota > Metazoa > Chordata > Aves > Rheiformes > Rheidae > Rhea > Rhea pennata. The sequence continues at coordinate 280,907 of NW_026907705.1, read as the reverse complement.
AGCCACAGCACCAATGGCCACACCAAAAGGCACCTCCCAAGGACAAACAGCACCTTCCCACACTGACACATGCCTGCCAGGGCCTCACGCAGCACTCACCTCACAGCTGCCAAGAGCAGCCAGGCAACCAGCAATGGCCAAGCACACACTGCTTCACAAGTCACCTCACAACCACCACCACCAGCAGCAGCCAACACCCTAGCACTGCCCGACAAGGCACAGAGGCACAAGTGACCTCACAATGCTGCCTCCAGCTCTGCCCTCTCACAACCTGGGCAACAAGGCACCAGCCACAGCACCAATGGCCACACCAAAAGGCACCTCCCAAGCACAAACAGCACCTTCCCACACTGACACATGCCTGCGACGGCCTCACGCAGCACTCACCTCACAGCTGCCAAGAGCAGCCAGGCAACCAGCACTGGCCTAGCACGCACTGCTTCACAAGTCACCTCACAACCACCACCACCAGCAGCAGCCAACACCCTAGCACTGCCCGACAAGGCACAGAGGCACAAGTGACCTCACAGTGCTGCCTCCAGCTCTGCCCTCACACACCCTGAGACACAAGGCACCACCCACAGCACCAATGGCCACACCAAAAGGCACCTCCCAAGGACAAACAGCACCTTCCCACACTGACACATGCCTGTGACGGCCTCACGCAGCACTCACCTCACAGCTGCCAAGAGCAGCCAGGCAACCAGCACTGGCCTAGCACGCACTGCTTCACAAGTCACCTCACAACCACCACCAGCAGCAGCCAACACCCTAGCACTGCCCAACAAGGCATAGAGGCACAAGGGACCTCACAATGCTGCCTCCAGCTCTGGACTCGCACACCCTGGGACACAAGGCACCAGCCACAGCACCAATGGCCACACCAAAACGCACCTCCCAAGCACAAACAGCACCTTCCCACACTGACACAGGCCTGCCAGGGCCTCACGCTGCACTCACCTCACAGCTGCCAAGAGCAGCCAGGCAACCAGCACTGGCCTAGCACGCACTGCTTCACAAGTCACCTCACAACCACCACCAGCAGCAGCCAACACCCTAGCACTGCCTGACAAGGCACAGAGGCACAAGTGACCTCACAGTGCTGCCTCCAGCTCTGCCCTCGCACACCCTGGGACACATGGCACCAGCCACAGCACCAATGGCCACACCAAAAGGCACCTCCCAAGCACAAACAGCGCCTTCCCACACTGACACATGCCTGCGACGGCCTCACGCAGCACTCACCTCACAGCTGCCAAGAGTAGCAGGGCAACCAGCACTGGCCAAGCACACACTGCTTCACAAGTCACCTCACAACCACCACCACCAGCAGCAGCCAACACCCTAGCACTGCCTGCCAAGGCACAGAGGCACAAGTGACCTCACAATGCTGCCTCCAGCTCTGGCCTCGCACATCCTGGGACACAAGGCACCAGCCACAGCACCAATGGCCACACCAAAAGGCACCTCCGAAGGACAAACAGCACCTTCCCACACTGACACAGGCCTGCGACGGCCTCACGCAGCACTCACCTCACAGCTGCCAAGAGCAGCCAGGCAACCAGCACTGGCCTAGCACGCACTGCTTCACAAGTCACCTCACAACCACCACCACCACCAGCAGCCAACACCCTAGCACTGACCGCCAAGGCACAGAGGCACAAGTGACCTCACAGTGCTGCCTCCAGATCTGCCCTCACACACCCTGAGACACAAGGCACCAGCCACAGCACCAATGGCCACACCAAAAGGCACCTCCCAAGGACAAACAGCACATTCCCACACTGACACATGCCTGCGACGGCCTCACGCAGCACTCACCTCACAGCTGCCAAGAGCAGCCAGGCAACCAGCACTGGCCTAGCACGCACTGCTTCACAAGTCACCTCACAACCACCACCACCAGCAGCAGCCAACACCCTAGCACTGCCCGCCAAGGCACAGAGGCACAAGGGACCTCACAATGCTGCCTCCAGCTCTGGACTCGCACACCCTGGGACACAAGGCACCAGCCACAGCACCAATGGCCACACCAAAACGCACCTCCCAAGCACAAACAGCACCTTCCCACACTGACACAGGCCTGCCAGGGCCTCACGCTGCACTCACCTCACAGCTGCCAAGAGCAGCCAGGCAACCAGCACTGGCCTAGCACGCACTGCTTCACAAGTCACCTCACAACCACCACCAGCAGCAGCCAACACCCTAGCACTGCCTGACAAGGCACAGAGGCACAAGTGACCTCACAGTGCTGCCTCCAGCTCTGCCCTCGCACACCCTGGGACACATGGCACCAGCCACAGCACCAATGGCCACACCAAAACGCACCTCCCAAGCACAAACAGCACCTTCCCACACTGACACATGCCTGCGACGGCCTCACGCAGCACTCACCTCACAGCTGCCAAGAGCAGCAGGGCAACCAGCACTGGCCAAGCACACACTGCTTCACAAGTCACCTCACAACCACCACCACCACCAGCAGCCAACACCCTAGCACTGCCTGCCAAGGCACAGAGGCACAAGTGACCTCAAAATGCTGCCTCCAGCTCTGGCCTCGCACATCCTGGGACACAAGGCACCAGCCACAGCACCAATGGCCACACCAAAAGGCACCCCCAAGCACAAACAGCACCTTCCCACACTGACACATGCCTGCGACGGCCTCACGCAGCACTCACCTCACAGCTGCCAAGAGCAGCCAGGCAACCAGCACTGGCCTAGCACGCACTGCTTCACAAGTCACCTCACAACCACCACCACCACCAGCAGCCAACACCCTAGCACTGACCGCCAAGGCACAGAGGCACAAGTGACCTCACAGTGCTGCCTCCAGCTCTGGCCTCACACACCCTGAGACACAAGGCACCAGCCACAGCACCAATGGCCACACCAAAAGGCACCTCCCAAGGACAAACAGCACCTTCCCACACTGACACATGCCTGCCAGGGCCTCACGCAGCACTCACCTCACAGCTGCCAAGAGCAGCCAGGCAACCAGCACTGGCCTAGCACGCACTGCTTCACAAGTCACCTCACAACCACCACCACCAGCAGCAGCCAACACCCTAGCACTGCCCGACAAGGCACAGAGGCACAAGGGACCTCACAATGCTGCCTCCAGCTCTGCCCTCTCACACCCTGGGACACAAGGCACCAGCCACAGCACCAATGGGCACACCAAAAGGCTCCTCCCAAGGACAAACAGCACCTTCCCACACTGACACATGCCTGCGACGGCCTCACGCAGCACTCACCTCACAGCTGCCAAGAGCAGCCAGGCAACCAGCACTGGCCTAGCACGCACTGCTTCACAAGTCACCTCACAACCACCACCACCACCAGCAGCCAACAACATAGCACTGCCCGCCAAGGCACAGAGGCACAAGTGACCTCACAATGCTGCCTCCAGCTCTGCCCTCTCACACCCTCAGACACAAGGCACCAGCCACACCACCAATGGCCACACCAAAACGCACCTCCCAAGCACAAATAGCACCTTCCCACACTGACACATGCCTGCGACGGCCTCACGCAGCACTCACCTCACAGCTGCCAAGAGCAGCCAGGCAACCAGCACTGGCGTAGCACGCACTGCTTCACAAGTCACCTCACAACCACCACCACCAGCAGCAGCCAACACCCTAGCACTGCCCGACAAGGAACAGAGGCACAAGTGACCTCACAGTGCTGCCTCCAGCTCTGGCCTCGCACACCCTGGGACACATGGAACCACCCACACCACCAATGGCCACACCAAAAGGCACCTCCCAAGCACAAACAGCACCTTCCCACACTGACACATGCCTGCGACGGCCTCACGCAGCACTCACCTCACAGCTGCCAAGAGCAGCCAGGCAACCAGCACTGGCCTAGCACGCACTGCTTCACAAGTCACCTCACAACCACCACCACCACCAGCAGCCAACACCCTAGCACTGCCTGACAAGGCACAGAGGCACAAGTGACCTCACAATGCTGCCTCCAGCTCTGCCCTCTCACACCCTGAGACACAAGGCACCAGCCACAGCACCAATGGCCACACCAAAAGGCACCTCCCAAGCACAAACAGCACCTTCCCACACTGACACATGCCTGCCAGGGCCTCACGCAGCACTCACCTCACAGCTGCCAAGAGCAGCCAGGCAACCAGCACTGGCCTAGCACGCACTGCTTCACAAGTCACCTCACAACCACCACCACCAGCAGCAGCCAACACCCTAGCACTGCCCGACAAGGCACAGAGGCACAAGTGACCTCACAGTGCTGCCTCCAGCTCTGGCCTCGCACACCCTGGGACACAAGGCACCACCCACACCACCAATGGCCACACCAAAAGGCACCTCCCAAGCACAAACAGCACCTTCCCACACTGACACATGCCTGCGACGGCCTCACGCAGCACTCACCTCACAGCTGCCAAGAGCAGCCAGGCAACCAGCACTGGCCTAGCACGCACTGCTTCACAAGTCACCTCACAACCACTACCACCAGCAGCAGCCAAAACCCTAGCACTGCCTGACAAGGCACAGAGGCACAAGTGACCTCACAGTGCTGCCTCCAGCTCTGCCCTCGCACACCCTGGGACACATGGCACCACCCACACCACCAATGGCCACACCAAAAGGCACCTCCCAAGCACAAACAGCACCTTCCCACACTGACACATGCCTGCGTCGGCTTCACGCAGCACTCACCTCACAGCTGCCAAGAGCAGCCAGGCAACCAGCACTGGCCTAGCACGCACTGCTTCACAAGTCACCTCACAACCACCACCACCAGCAGCAGCCAACACCCTAGCACTGACCGACAAGGCACAGAGCACAAGTGACCTCACAATGCTGCCTCCAGCTCTGGCCTCGCACATCCTGGGACACAAGGCACCAGCCACAGCACCAATGGCCACACCAAAAGGCACCTCCCAAGGACAAACAGCACCTTCCCACACTGACACATGCCTGAAAGGGCCTCACGCAGCACTCACCTCACAGCTGCCAAGAGCAGCCAGGCAACCAGCACTGGCCTAGCACGCACTGCTTCACAAGTCACCTCACAACCACCACCACCACCAGCAGCCAACAACTTAGCACTGCCCGACAAGGCACAGAGGCACAAGTGACCTCACAATGCTGCCTCCAGCTCTGCCCTCTCACACCCTCGGACACAAGGCACCAGACACAGCACCAATGGCCACACCAAAAGGCACCTCCTAAGCACAAATAGCACCTTCCCACACTGACACATGCCTGCGACGGCCTCACGCAGCACTCACCTCACAGCTGCCAAGAGCAGCCAGGCAACCAGCACTGGCCTAGCATGCACTGCTTCACAAGTCACCTCACAACCACCACCACCAGCAGCAGCCAACACCCTAGCACTGCCTGCCAAGGCACAGAGGCACAAGTGACCTCACAGTGCTGCCTCCAGCTCTGGCCTCGCACACCCTGGGACACATGGCACCACCCACAGCACCAATGGCCACACAAAAAGGCACCTCCCAAGCACAAACAGCACCTTCCCACACTGACACATGCCTGCCAGGGCCTCACGCAGCACTCACCTCACAGCTGCCAAGAGCAGCCAGGCAACCAGCACTGGCCTAGCATGCACTGCTTCACAAGTCACCTCACAACCACCACCACCAGCAGCCAACACCCTAGCACTGCCCGACAAGGCACAGAGGCACAAGTGACCTCACAGTGCTGCCTCCAGCTCTGGCCTCGCACACCCTGGGACACATGGCACCACCCACAGCACCAATGGCCACACCAAAAGGCACCTCCCAAGCACAAACAGCACCTTCCCACACTGACACATGCCTGCGACGGCCTCACGCAGCACTCACCTCACAGGTGCCAAGAGCAGCCAGGCAACCAGCACTGGCCTAGCACGCACTGCTTCACAAGTCACCTCACAACCACCACCACCAGCAGCAGCCAACACCCTAGCACTGCCCGACAAGGCACAGAGGCACAAGTGACCTCACAATGCTGCCTCCAGCTCTGCCCTCTCACAACCTGAGACACAAGGCACCAGCCACAGCACCAATGGCCACACCAAAAGGCACCTCCCAAGCACAAACAGCACCTTCCCACACTGACACATGCCTGCCAGGGCCTCACGCAGCACTCACCTCACAGCTGCCAAGAGCAGCCAGGCAACCAGCACTGGCCTAGCACGCACTGCTTCACAAGTCACCTCACAACCACCACCACCAGCAGCAGCCAACACCCTAGCACTGCCCGACAAGGCACAGAGGCACAAGTGACCTCACAGTGCTGCCTCCAGCTCTGCCCTCGCACACCCTGGGACACAGGGCACCACCCACACCACCAATGGCCACACCAAAACGCACCTCCCAAGCACAAACAGCACCTTCCCACACTGACACATGCCTGCGACGGCCTCACGCAGCACTCACCTCACAGCTGCCAAGAGCAGCCAGGCAACCAGCACTGGCCTAGCACGCACTGCTTCACAAGTCACCTCACAACCACTACCACCAGCAGCAGCCAACACCCTAGCACTGCCTGACAAGGCACAGAGGCACAAGTGACCTCACAGTGCTGCCTCCAGCTCTGCCCTCGCACACCCTGGGACACATGGCACCACCCACAGCACCAATGGCCACACCAAAAGGCACCTCCCAAGCACAAACAGCACCTTCCCACACTGACACATGCCTGCGTCGGCTTCACGCAGCACTCACCTCACAGCTGCCAAGAGCAGCCAGGCAACCAGCACTGGCGTAGCACGCACTGCTTCACAAGTCACCTCACAACCACCACCAGCAGCAGCAGCCAACACCCTAGCACTGCCCGCCAAGGCACAGAGGCACAAGTGACCTCACAGTGCTGCCTCCAGCTCTGGCCTCGCACACCCTGGGACACAAGGCACCACCCACAGCACCAATGGCCACACCAAAAGGCACCTCCCAAGGACAAACAGCACCTTCCCACACTGACACATGCCTGCCAGGGCCTCATGCAGCACTCACCTCACAGCTGCCAAGAGCAGCCAGGCAACCAGCACTGGCCTAGCACGCACTGCTTCACAAGTCACCTCACAACCACCACCACCAGCAGCAGCCAACACCCTAGCACTGCCCGACAAGGCACAGAGGCACAAGTGACCTCACAGTGCTGCCTCCAGCTCTGGCCTCGCACACCCTGGGACACAAGGCACCACCCACAGCACCAATGGCCACACCAAAAGGCACCTCCCAAGCACAAACAGCACCTTCCCACACTGACACATGCCTGCGACGGCCTCACGCAGCACTCACTTCACAGCTGCCAAGAGCAGCCAGGCAACCAGCACTGGCCTAGCACGCACTGCTTCACAAGTCACCTCACAACCACCACCACCAGCAGCAGCCAACACCCTAGCACTGCCCGCCAAAGCACAGAGGCACAAGTGACCTCACAATGCTGCCTCCAGCTCTGGCCGCGCACACCCTGGGACACAAGGCACCACGCACAGCACCAATGGCCACACCAAAACGCACCTCCCAAGCACAAACAGCACCTTCCCACACTGACACATGCCTGCGACGGCCTCACGCAGCACTCACCTCACAGCTGCCAAGAGCAGCCAGGCAACCAGCACTGGCCTAGCACGCACTGCTTCACAAGTCACCTCACAACCACCACCACCAGCAGCAGCCAACACCCTAGCACTGCCCGCCAAGGCACAGAGGCACAAGTGACCTCACAATGCTGCCTCCAGCTCTGGCCTCGCACATCCTGGGACACAAGGCACCAGCCACAGCACCAATGGCCACACCAAAAGGCACCTCCCAAGCACAAACAGCACCTTCCCACACTGACACATGCCTGCGATGGCCTCACGCAGCACTCACCTCACAGCTGCCAAGAGCAGCCAGGCAACCAGCACTGGCCTAGCACGCACTGCTTCACAAGTCACCTCACAACCACCACCACCAGCAGCAGCCAACACCCTAGCACTGCCCGACAAGGCACAGAGGCACAAGTGACCTCACAGTGCTGCCTCCAGCTCTGGCCACGCACACCCTGGGACACAAGGCACCACCCACAGCACCAATGGCCACACCAAAACGCACCTCCCAAGGACAAACAGCACCTTCCCACACTGACACATGCCTGCGACGGCCTCACGCAGCACTCACCTCACAGCTGCCAAGAGCAGCCAGGCAACCAGCACTGGCCTAGCATGCACTGCTTCACAAGTGACCTCACAACCACCACCACCAGCAGCCAACACCCTAGCACTGCCCGACAAGGCACAGAGGCACAAGTGACCTCACAGTGCTGCCTCCAGCTCTGGCCTCGCACACCCTGGGACACATGGCACCACCCACAGCACCAATGGCCACACCAAAAGGCACCTCCCAAGCACAAACAGCACCTTCCCACACTGACACATGCCTGCGACGGCCTCACGCAGCACTCACCTCACAGGTGCCAAGAGCAGCCAGGCAACCAGCACTGGCCTAGCACGCACTGCTTCACAAGTCACCTCACAACCACCACCACCAGCAGCAGCCAACACCCTAGCACTGCCCGACAAGGCACAGAGGCACAAGTGACCTCACAATGCTGCCTCCAGCTCTGGCCTCGCACACCCTGGGACACAAGGCACCACCCACAGCACCAATGGCCACACCAAAAGGCACCTCCCAAGCACAAACAGCACCTTCCCACACTGACACATGCCTGCCAGGGCCTCACGCAGCACTCACCTCACAGCTGCCAAGAGCAGCCAGGCAACCAGCACTGGCCTAGCACGCACTGCTTCACAAGTCACCTCACAACCACCACCACCAGCAGCAGCCAACACCCTAGCACTGCCCGACAAGGCACAGAGGCACAAGTGACCTCACAGTGCTGCCTCCAGCTCTGGCCTCGCACACCCTGGGACACAAGGCACCACCCACACCACCAATGGCCACACCAAAAGGCACCTCCCAAGCACAAACAGCACCTTCCCACACTGACACATGCCTGCGACGGCCTCACGCAGCACTCACCTCACAGCTGCCAAGAGCAGCCAGGCAACCAGCACTGGCCTAGCACGCACTGCTTCACAAGTCACCTCACAACCACTACCACCAGCAGCAGCCAACACCCTAGCACTGCCTGCCAAGGCACAGAGGCACAAGTGACCTCACAGTGCTGCCTCCAGCTCTGCCCTCGCACACCCTGGGACACATGGCACCACCCACAGCTCCAATGGCCACACCAAAAGGCACCTCCCAAGCACAAACAGCACCTTCCCACACTGACACATGCCTGCGACGGCCTCACGCAGCACTCACCTCACAGCTGCCAAGAGCAGCCAGGCAACCAGCACTGGCCTAGCACGCACTGCTTCACAAGTCACCTCACAACCACCACCACCAGCAGCAGCCAACACCCTAGCACTGCCCGACAAGGCACAGAGGCACAAGTGACCTCACAATGCTGCCTCCAGCTCTGGCCTCGCACACCCAGGGACACAAGGCACCACCCACAGCACCAATGCCCACACCAAAAGGCACCTCCCAAGGACAAACAGCACCTTCCCACACTGACACATGCCTGCGACGGCCTCACGCAGCACTCACCTCACAGCTGCCAAGAGCAGCCAGGCAACCAGCACTGGCCTAGCACGCACTGCTTCACAAGTCACCTCACAACCACCACCACCAGCAGCAGCCAACACCCTAGCACTGCCTGCCAAGGCACAGAGGCACAAGTGACCTCACAGTGCTGCCTCCAGCTCTGCCCTCGCACACCCTGGGACACATGGCACCACCCACAGCACCAATGGCCACACCAAAAGGCACCTCCCAAGCACAAACAGCACCTTCCCACACTGACACATGCCTGCGACGGCCTCACGCAGCACTCACCTCACAGCTGCCAAGAGCAGCCAGGCAACCAGCACTGGCCTAGCACGTACTGCTTCACAAGTCACCTCACAACCACCACCAGCAGCAGCCAACACCCTAGCACTGCCTGCCAAGGCACAGAGGCACAAGTGACCTCACAATGCTGCCTCCAGCTCTGGCCTCGCACAACCTCGGCAACAAGGCACCAGCCACAGCACCAATGGCCACACCAAAAGGCACCTCCCAAGCACAAACAGCACCTTCCCACACTGACACATGCCTGCGACGGCCTCACGCAGCACTCACCTCACAGCTGCCAAGAGCAGCCAGGCAACCAACACTGGCCAAGCACACACTGCTTCAAAAGTCACCTCACAACCACCACCACCAGCAGCAGCCAACACCCTAGCACTGCCCGACAAGGCACAGAGGCACAAGTGACCTCACAATGCTGCCTCCAGCTCTGCCCTCTCACAACCTGGGCAACAAGGCACCAGCCACAGCACCAATGGCCACACCAAAAGGCACCTCCCAAGCACCAACAGCACCTTCCCACACTGACACATGCCTGCCAGGGCCTCACGCAGCACTCACCTCACAGCTGCCAAGAGCAGCCAGGCAACCAGCACTGGCCTAGCACGCACTGCTTCACAAGTCACCTCAGAACCACCACCACCAGCAGCAGCCAACACCCTAGCACTGCCCGACAAGGCACAGAGGCACAAGTGACCTCACAGTGCTGCCTCCAGCTCTGCCCTCACACACCCTGGGACACAAGGCACCAGCCACAGCACCAATGGCCACACCAAAAGGCACCTCCCAAGCACAAACAGCACCTTCCCACACTGACACATGCCTGCGACGGCCTCACGCAGCACTCACCTCACAGCTGCCAAGAGCAGCCAGGCAACCAGCACTGGCCTAGCACGCACTGCTTCACAAGTCACCTCACAACCACCACCACCAGCAGCAGCCAACACCCTAGCACTGCCCGACAAGGCACAGAGGCACAAGTGACCTCACAGTGCTGCCTCCAGCTCTGAACTCTCACACCCTGGGACACAAGGCACCAGCCACAGCACCAATGGGCACACCAAAAGGCACCTCCCAAGGACAAACAGCACCTTCCCACACTGACACATGCCTGCGACGGCCTCACGCAGCACTCACCTCACAGCTGCCAAGAGCAGCCAGGCAACCAGCACTGGCCTAGCACGCACTGCTTCACAAGTCACCTCACAACCACCACCACCAGCAGCAGCCAACACCCCAGCACTGCCTGACAAGGCACAGAGGCACAAGTGTCCTCACAATGCTGCCTCCAGCTCTGCCCTCTCACAACCTGGGCAACAAGGCACCAGCCACAGCACCAATGGCCACACCAAAAGGCACCTCCCAAGCAAAAACAGCACCTTCCCACACTGACACAGGCCTGCCAGGGCCTCACGCTGCACTCACCTCACAGCTGCCAAGAGCAGCCAGGCAACCAGCACTGGCCTAGCACGCACTGCTTCACAAGTCACCTCACAACCACCACCACCAGCAGCAGCCAACACCCTAGCACTGCCCGCCAAGGCACAGAGGCACAAGTGACCTCACAATGCTGCCTCCAGCTCTGCCCTCACACACCCTGAGATACAAGGCACCAGCCACAGCACCAATGGCCACACCAAAAGGCACCTCCCAAGCACAAACAGCACCTTCCCACACTGACACATGCCTGTGACGGCCTCACGCAGCACTCACCTCACAGCTGCCAAGAGCAGCCAGGCAACCAGCACTGGCCTAGCACGCACTGCTTCACAAGTCACCTCACAACCACCACCAGCAGCAGCCAACACCCTAGCACTGCCCAAAAAGGCACAGAGGCACAAGTGACCTCACAATGCTGCCTCCAGCTCTGGCCTCGCACACCCTGGGACACAAGGCACCAGCCACAGCACCAATGGCCACACCAAAAGGCACCTCCCAAGCACAAACAGCACCTTCCCACACTGAAACAGGCCTGCCAGGGCCTCACGCTGCACTCACCTCACAGCTGCCAAAGGCAGCCAGGCAACCAGCACTGGCCTAGCACGCACTGCTTCACAAGTCACCTCACAACCACCACCAGCAGCAGCCAACACCCTAGCACTGCCCGACAATGCACAGAGGCACAAGGGACCTCACAGTGCTGCCTCCAGCTCTGCCCTCGCACACCCTGGGACACATGGCACCAGCCACAGCACCAATGCCCACACCAAAAGGCACCTCCCAAGGACAAACAGCACCTTCCCACACTGACACATGCCTGCGACGGCCTCACGCAGCACTCACCTCACAGCTGCCAAGAGCAGCCAGGCAACCAGCACTGGCCTAGCACGCACTGCTTCACAAGTCACCTCACAACCACCACCACCAGCAGCAGCCAACACCCTAGCACTGACCGACAAGGCACAGAGGCACAAGTGACCTCACAGTGCTGCCTCCAGCTCTGCCCTCGCACACCCTGGGACACATGGCACCACCCACAGCACCAATGGCCACACCAAAAGGCACCTCCCAAGCACAAACAGCACCTTCCCACACTGACACATGCCTGCGACGGCCTCACGCAGCACTCACCTCACAGCTGCCAAGAGCAGCCAGGCAACCAGCACTGGCCTAGCACGTACTGCTTCACAAGTCACCTCACAACCACCACCAGCAGCAGCCAACACCCTAGCACTGCCTGCCAAGGCACAGAGGCACAAGTGACCTCACAATGCTGCCTCCAGCTCTGGCCTCGCACAACCTCGGCAACAAGGCACCAGCCACAGCACCAATGGCCACACCAAAAGGCACCTCCCAAGCACAAACAGCACCTTCCCACACTGACACATGCCTGCGACGGCCTCACGCAGCACTCACCTCACAGCTGCCAAGAGCAGCCAGGCAACCAACACTGGCCAAGCACACACTGCTTCAAAAGTCACCTCACAACCACCACCACCAGCAGCAGCCAACACCCTAGCACTGCCCGACAAGGCACAGAGGCACAAGTGACCTCACAATGCTGCCTCCAGCTCTGCCCTCTCACAACCTGGGCAACAAGGCACCAGCCACAGCACCAATGGCCACACCAAAAGGCACCTCCCAAGCACCAACAGCACCTTCCCACACTGACACATGCCTGCCAGGGCCTCACGCAGCACTCACCTCACAGCTGCCAAGAGCAGCCAGGCAACCAGCACTGGCCTAGCACGCACTGCTTCACAAGTCACCTCAGAACCACCACCACCAGCAGCAGCCAACACCCTAGCACTGCCCGACAAGGCACAGAGGCACAAGTGACCTCACAGTGCTGCCTCCAGCTCTGCCCTCACACACCCTGGGACACAAGGCACCAGCCACAGCACCAATGGCCACACCAAAAGGCACCTCCCAAGCACAAACAGCACCTTCCCACACTGACACATGCCTGCGACGGCCTCACGCAGCACTCACCTCACAGCTGCCAAGAGCAGCCAGGCAACCAGCACTGGCCTAGCACGCACTGCTTCACAAGTCACCTCACAACCACCACCACCAGCAGCAGCCAACACCCTAGCACTGCCCGACAAGGCACAGAGGCACAAGTGACCTCACAGTGCTGCCTCCAGCTCTGAACTCTCACACCCTGGGACACAAGGCACCAGCCACAGCACCAATGGGCACACCAAAAGGCACCTCCCAAGGACAAACAGCACCTTCCCACACTGACACATGCCTGCGACGGCCTCACGCAGCACTCACCTCACAGCTGCCAAGAGCAGCCAGGCAACCAGCACTGGCCTAGCACGCACTGCTTCACAAGTCACCTCACAACCACCACCACCAGCAGCAGCCAACACCCCAGCACTGCCTGACAAGGCACAGAGGCACAAGTGTCCTCACAATGCTGCCTCCAGCTCTGCCCTCTCACAACCTGGGCAACAAGGCACCAGCCACAGCACCAATGGCCACACCAAAAGGCACCTCCCAAGCAAAAACAGCACCTTCCCACACTGACACAGGCCTGCCAGGGCCTCACGCTGCACTCATCTCACAGCTGCCAAGAGCAGCCAGGCAACCAGCACTGGCCTAGCACGCACTGCTTCACAAGTCACCTCACAACCACCACCACCAGCAGCAGCCAACACCCTAGCACTGCCCGCCAAGGCACAGAGGCACAAGTGACCTCACAATGCTGCCTCCAGCTCTGCCCTCACACACCCTGAGATACAAGGCACCAGCCACAGCACCAATGGCCACACCAAAAGGCACCTCCCAAGCACAAACAGCACCTTCCCACACTGACACATGCCTGTGACGGCCTCACGCAGCACTCACCTCACAGCTGCCAAGAGCAGCCAGGCAACCAGCACTGGCCTAGCACGCACTGCTTCACAAGTCACCTCACAACCACCACCAGCAGCAGCCAACACCCTAGCACTGCCCAAAAAGGCACAGAGGCACAAGTGACCTCACAATGCTGCCTCCAGCTCTGGCCTCGCACACCCTGGGACACAAGGCACCAGCCACAGCACCAATGGCCACACCAAAAGGCACCTCCCAAGCACAAACAGCACCTTCCCACACTGAAACAGGCCTGCCAGGGCCTCACGCTGCACTCACCTCACAGCTGCCAAAGGCAGCCAGGCAACCAGCACTGGCCTAGCACGCACTGCTTCACAAGTCACCTCACAACCACCACCAGCAGCAGCCAACACCCTAGCACTGCCCGACAATGCACAGAGGCACAAGGGACCTCACAGTGCTGCCTCCAGCTCTGCCCTCGCACACCCTGGGACACATGGCACCAGCCACAGCACCAATGGCCACACCAAAAGGCACCTCCCAAGCACAAACAGCACCTTCCCACACTGACACATGCCTGCGACGGCCTCACGCAGCACTCACCTCACAGCTGCCAAGAGCAGCCAGGCAACCAGCACTGGCCTAGCACGCACTGCTTCACAAGTCACCTCACAACCACCACCAGCAGCAGCCAACACCCTAGCACTGCCTGCCAAGGCACAGAGGCACAAGTGACCTCACAATGCTGCCTCCAGCTCTGGCCTCGCACAACCTGGGCAACAAGGCACCAGCCACAGCACCAATGGCCACACCAAAAGGCACCTCCCAAGGACAAACAGCACCTTCCCACACTGACACATGCCTGCGACGGCCTCACGCAGCACTCACCTCACAGCTGCCAAGAGCAGCCAGGCAACCAACACTGGCCAAGCACACACTGCTTCACAAGTCACCTCACAACCACCACCACCAGCAGCAGCCAACACCCTAGCACTGCCCGCCAAGGCACAGAGGCACAAGTGACCTCACAATGCTGCCTCCAGCTCTGCCCTCTCACAACCTGGGCAACAAGGCACCAGCCACAGCACCAATGGCCACACCAAAAGGCACCTCCCAAGCACCAACAGCACCTTCCCACACTGACACATGCCTGCCAGGGCCTCACGCAGCACTCACCTCACAGCTGCCAAGAGCAGCCAGGCAACCAGCACTGGCCTAGCACGCACTGCTTCACAAGTCACCTCAGAACCACCACCACCAGCAGCAGCCAACACCCTAGCACTGCCCGACAAGGCACAGAGGCACAAGTGACCTCACAGTGCTGCCTCCAGCTCTGCCATCACACACCCTGGGACACAAGGCACCAGCCACAGCACCAATGGCCACACCAAAAGGCACCTCCCAAAGACAAACAGCACCTTCCCACACTGACACATGCCTGTGACGGCCTCACGCAGCACTCACCTCACAGCTGCCAAGAGCAGCCAGGCAACCAGCACTGGCCTAGCACGCACTGCTTCACAAGTCACCTCACAACCACCACCAGCAGCAGCCAACACCCTAGCACTGCCCGACAAGGCACAGAGGCACAAGTGACCTCACAGTGCTGCCTCCAGCTCTGCCCTCGCACACCCTGGGACACATGGCACCAGCCACAGCACCAATGGCCACACCAAAAGGCACCTCCCAAGCACAAACAGCACCTTCCCACACTGACACAGGCCTGCGACGGCCTCACGCAGCACTCACCTCACAGCTGCCAAGAGCAGCAGGGCAACAAGCAGTGGCCTAGCACGCACTGCTTCACAAGTCACCTCACAACCACCACCACCAGCAGCCAACATCCTAGCACTGCCCGCCAAGGCACAGAGGCACAAGTGACCTCACAATGCTGCCTCCAGCTCTGGCCTCGCACATCCTGGGACACAAGGCACCAGCCACAGCACCAATGGCCACACCAAAAGGCACCTCCCAAGGACAAACAGCACCTTCCCACACTGACACATGCCTGCGACGGCCTCACGCAGCACTCACCTCACAGCTGCCAAGAGCAGCCAGGCAACCAGCACTGGCCAAGCACACACTGCTTCACAAGTCACCTCACAACCACCACCACCAGCAGCAGCCAACACCCTAGCACTGCCTGACAAGGCACAGAGGCACAAGTGACCTCACAATGCTGCCTCCAGCTCTGCCCTCTCACAACCTGGGCAACAAGGCAGCAGCCACAGCACCAATGGCCACACCAAAAGGCACCTCCCAAGCACAAACAGCACCTTCCCACACTGACACATGCCTGCGACGGCCTCACGCAGCACTCACCTCACAGCTGCCAAGAGCAGCCAGGCAACCAGCACTGGCCTAGCACGCACTGCTTCACAAGTCACCTCACAACCACCACCACCAGCAGCAGCCAACACCCTAGCACTTACCGCCAAGGCACAGAGGCACAAGTGACCTCACAGTGCTGCCTCCAGCTCTGGCCTCGCA
This sequence comes from Rhea pennata, assembly GCF_028389875.1. Taxonomy (NCBI): domain Eukaryota; kingdom Metazoa; phylum Chordata; class Aves; order Rheiformes; family Rheidae; genus Rhea; species Rhea pennata. The sequence continues at coordinate 264,268 of NW_026907705.1, read as the reverse complement.
CATCCTGGGACACAAGGCACCAGCCACAGCACCAATGGCCACACCAAAAGGCACCTCCCAAGCACAAACAGCACCTTCCCACACTGACACAGGCCTGCCAGGGCCTCACGCAGCACTCACCTCACAGCTGCCAAGAGCAGCCAGGCAACCAGCACTGGCCTAGCACGCACTGCTTCACAAGTCACCTCACAACCACCACCAGCAGCAGCCAACACCCTAGCACTGCCTGCCAAGGCACAGAGGCACAAGTGACCTCACAATGCTGCCTCCAGCTCTGCCCTCTCACAACCTGGGCAACAAGGCACCAGCCACAGCACCAATGGCCACACCAAAACGCACCTCCCAAGGACAAACAGCACCTTCCCACACTGACACATGCCTGCCAGGGCCTCACGCAGCACTCACCTCACAGCTGCCAAGAGCAGCCAGGCAACCAGCAATGGCCAAGCACACACTGCTTCACAAGTCACCTCACAACCACCACCACCAGCAGCAGCCAACACCCTAGCACTGCCCGACAAGGCACAGAGGCACAAGTGACCTCACAATGCTGCCTCCAGCTCTGCCCTCTCACAACCTGAGCAACAAGGCACCAGCCACAGCACCAATGGCCACACCAAAAGGCACCTCCCAAGCACAAACAGCACCTTCCCACACTGACACATGCCTGCGACGGCCTCACGCAGCACTCACCTCACAGCTGCCAAGAGCAGCCAGGCAACCAGCACTGGCCTAGCACGCACTGCTTCACAAGTCACCTCACAACCACCACCAGCAGCAGCCAACACCCTAGCACTGCCCGACAAGGCATAGAGGCACAAGGGACCTCACAATGCTGCCTCCAGCTCTGGACTCGCACACCCTGGGACACAAGGCACCAGCCACAGCACCAATGGCCACACCAAAACGCACCTCCCAAGCACAAACAGCACCTTCCCACACTGACACAGGCCTGCCAGGGCCTCACGCTGCACTCACCTCACAGCTGCCAAGAGCAGCCAGGCAACCAGCACTGGCCTAGCACGCACTGCTTCACAAGTCACCTCACAACCACCACCAGCAGCAGCCAACACCCTAGCACTGCCTGACAAGGCACAGAGGCACAAGTGACCTCACAATGCTGCCTCCAGCTCTGCCCTCGCACACCCTGGGACACATGGCACCAGCCACAGCACCAATGGCCACACCAAAAGGCACCTCCCAAGCACAAACAGCACCTTCCCACACTGACACATGCCTGCGACGGCCTCACGCAGCACTCACCTCACAGCTGCCAAGAGCAGCAGGGCAACCAGCACTGGCCAAGCACACACTGCTTCACAAGTCACCTCACAGCCACCACCACCAGCAGCAGCCAACACCCTAGCACTGCCTGCCAAGGCACAGAGGCACAAGTGACCTCACAATGCTGCCTCCAGCTCTGGCCTCGCACATCCTGGGACACAAGGCACCAGCCACAGCACCAATGGCCACACCAAAAGGCACCTCCCAAGGACAAACAGCACCTTCCCACACTGACACAGGCCTGCGACGGCCTCACGCAGCACTCACCTCACAGCTGCCAAGAGCAGCCAGGCAACCAGCACTGGCCTAGCACGCACTGCTTCACAAGTCACCTCACAACCACCACCACCACCAGCAGCCAACACCCTAGCACTGACCGCCAAGGCACAGAGGCACAAGTGACCTCACAGTGCTGCCTCCAGCTCTGGCCTCGCACATCCTGGGACACAAGGCACCAGCCACAGCACCAATGGCCACACCAAAAGGCACCTCCCAAGCACAAACAGCACCTTCCCACACTGACACAGGCCTGCCAGGGCTTCACGCAGCACTCACCTCACAGCTGCCAAGAGCAGCCAGGCAACCAGCACTGGCCTAGCACGCACTGCTTCACAAGTCACCTCACAACCACCACCAGCAGCAGCCAACACCCTAGCACTGCCTGCCAAGGCACAGAGGCACAAGGGACCTCACAATGCTGCCTCCAGCTCTGCCCTCTCACAACCTGGGCAACAAGGCACCAGCCACAGCACCAATGGCCACACCAAAAGGCACCTCCCAAGGACAAACAGCACCTTCCCACACTGACACATGCCTGCCAGGGCCTCACGCAGCACTCACCTCACAGCTGCCAAGAGCAGCCAGGCAACCAGCAATGGCCAAGCACACACTGCTTCACAAGTCACCTCACAACCACCACCACCAGCAGCAGCCAACACCCTAGCACTGCCCGACAAGGCACAGAGGCACAAGTGACCTCACAATGCTGCCTCCAGCTCTGCCCTCTCACAACCTGGGCAACAAGGCACCAGCCACAGCACCAATGGCCACACCAAAAGGCACCTCCCAAGCACAAACAGCACCTTCCCACACTGACACATGCCTGCGACGGCCTCACGCAGCACTCACCTCACAGCTGCCAAGAGCAGCCAGGCAACCAGCACTGGCCTAGCACGCACTGCTTCACAAGTCACCTCACAACCACCACCACCAGCAGCAGCCAACACCCTAGCACTGCCCGACAAGGCACAGAGGCACAAGTGACCTCACAGTGCTGCCTCCAGCTCTGCCCTCACACACCCTGAGACACAAGGCACCACCCACAGCACCAATGGCCACACCAAAAGGCACCTCCCAAGGACAAACAGCACCTTCCCACACTGACACATGCCTGTGACGGCCTCACGCAGCACTCACCTCACAGCTGCCAAGAGCAGCCAGGCAACCAGCACTGGCCTAGCACGCACTGCTTCACAAGTCACCTCACAACCACCACCAGCAGCAGCCAACACCCTAGCACTGCCCAACAAGGCATAGAGGCACAAGGGACCTCACAATGCTGCCTCCAGCTCTGGACTCGCACACCCTGGGACACAAGGCACCAGCCACAGCACCAATGGCCACACCAAAACGCACCTCCCAAGCACAAACAGCACCTTCCCACACTGACACAGGCCTGCCAGGGCCTCACGCTGCACTCACCTCACAGCTGCCAAGAGCAGCCAGGCAACCAGCACTGGCCTAGCACGCACTGCTTCACAAGTCACCTCACAACCACCACCAGCAGCAGCCAACACCCTAGCACTGCCTGACAAGGCACAGAGGCACAAGTGACCTCACAGTGCTGCCTCCAGCTCTGCCCTCGCACACCCTGGGACACATGGCACCAGCCACAGCACCAATGGCCACACCAAAAGGCACCTCCCAAGCACAAACAGCGCCTTCCCACACTGACACATGCCTGCGACGGCCTCACGCAGCACTCACCTCACAGCTGCCAAGAGCAGCAGGGCAACCAGCACTGGCCAAGCACACACTGCTTCACAAGTCACCTCACAACCACCACCACCAGCAGCAGCCAACACCCTAGCACTGCCTGCCAAGGCACAGAGGCACAAGTGACCTCACAATGCTGCCTCCAGCTCTGGCCTCGCACATCCTGGGACACAAGGCACCAGCCACAGCACCAATGGCCACACCAAAAGGCACCTCCGAAGGACAAACAGCACCTTCCCACACTGACACAGGCCTGCGACGGCCTCACGCAGCACTCACCTCACAGCTGCCAAGAGCAGCCAGGCAACCAGCACTGGCCTAGCACGCACTGCTTCACAAGTCACCTCACAACCACCACCACCACCAGCAGCCAACACCCTAGCACTGACCGCCAAGGCACAGAGGCACAAGTGACCTCACAGTGCTGCCTCCAGATCTGCCCTCACACACCCTGAGACACAAGGCACCAGCCACAGCACCAATGGCCACACCAAAAGGCACCTCCCAAGGACAAACAGCACATTCCCACACTGACACATGCCTGCGACGGCCTCACGCAGCACTCACCTCACAGCTGCCAAGAGCAGCCAGGCAACCAGCACTGGCCTAGCACGCACTGCTTCACAAGTCACCTCACAACCACCACCACCAGCAGCAGCCAACACCCTAGCACTGCCCGCCAAGGCACAGAGGCACAAGGGACCTCACAATGCTGCCTCCAGCTCTGGACTCGCACACCCTGGGACACAAGGCACCAGCCACAGCACCAATGGCCACACCAAAACGCACCTCCCAAGCACAAACAGCACCTTCCCACACTGACACAGGCCTGCCAGGGCCTCACGCTGCACTCACCTCACAGCTGCCAAGAGCAGCCAGGCAACCAGCACTGGCCTAGCACGCACTGCTTCACAAGTCACCTCACAACCACCACCAGCAGCAGCCAACACCCTAGCACTGCCTGACAAGGCACAGAGGCACAAGTGACCTCACAGTGCTGCCTCCAGCTCTGCCCTCGCACACCCTGGGACACATGGCACCAGCCACAGCACCAATGGCCACACCAAAACGCACCTCCCAAGCACAAACAGCACCTTCCCACACTGACACATGCCTGCGACGGCCTCACGCAGCACTCACCTCACAGCTGCCAAGAGCAGCAGGGCAACCAGCACTGGCCAAGCACACACTGCTTCACAAGTCACCTCACAACCACCACCACCACCAGCAGCCAACACCCTAGCACTGCCTGCCAAGGCACAGAGGCACAAGTGACCTCAAAATGCTGCCTCCAGCTCTGGCCTCGCACATCCTGGGACACAAGGCACCAGCCACAGCACCAATGGCCACACCAAAAGGCACCCCCAAGCACAAACAGCACCTTCCCACACTGACACATGCCTGCGACGGCCTCACGCAGCACTCACCTCACAGCTGCCAAGAGCAGCCAGGCAACCAGCACTGGCCTAGCACGCACTGCTTCACAAGTCACCTCACAACCACCACCACCACCAGCAGCCAACACCCTAGCACTGACCGCCAAGGCACAGAGGCACAAGTGACCTCACAGTGCTGCCTCCAGCTCTGGCCTCACACACCCTGAGACACAAGGCACCAGCCACAGCACCAATGGCCACACCAAAAGGCACCTCCCAAGGACAAACAGCACCTTCCCACACTGACACATGCCTGCCAGGGCCTCACGCAGCACTCACCTCACAGCTGCCAAGAGCAGCCAGGCAACCAGCACTGGCCTAGCACGCACTGCTTCACAAGTCACCTCACAACCACCACCACCAGCAGCAGCCAACACCCTAGCACTGCCCGACAAGGCACAGAGGCACAAGGGACCTCACAATGCTGCCTCCAGCTCTGCCCTCTCACACCCTGGGACACAAGGCACCAGCCACAGCACCAATGGGCACACCAAAAGGCTCCTCCCAAGGACAAACAGCACCTTCCCACACTGACACATGCCTGCGACGGCCTCACGAAGCACTCACCTCACAGCTGCCAAGAGCAGCCAGGCAACCAGCACTGGCCTAGCACGCACTGCTTCACAAGTCACCTCACAACCACCACCACCAGCAGCAGCCAACACCCTAGCACTGCCTGCCAAGGCACAGAGGCACAAGTGACCTCACAATGCTGCCTCCAGCTCTGCCCTCTCACAACCTGGGCAACAAGGCACCAGCCACAGCACCAATGGCCACACCAAAACGCACCTCCCAAGCACAAACAGCACCTTCCCACACTGACACATGCCTGCGACGGCCTCACGCAGCACTCACCTCACAGCTGCCAAGAGCAGCCAGGCAACCAGCACTGGCCTAGCACGCACTGCTTCACAAGTGACCTCACAACCACCACCAGCAGCAGCCAACACCCTAGCACTGCCCGCCAAGGCACAGAGGCACAAGTGACCTCACAGTGCTGCCTCCAGCTCTGCCCTCGCACACCCTGGGACACATGGCACCAGCCACAGCACCAATGGCCACACCAAAAGGCACCTCCCAAGCACAAACAGCACCTTCCCACACTGACACATGCCTGCGACGGCCTCACGCAGCACTCACCTCACAGCTGCCAAGAGCAGCCAGGCAACCAGCACTGGCATAGCACGCACTGCTTCACAAGTCACCTCACAACCACCACCAGCAGCAGCCAACACCCTAGCACTGCCCGACAAGGCACAGAGGCACAAGTGACCTCACAATGCTGCCTCCAGCTCTGGCCTCGCACATCCTGGGACACAAGGCACCAGCCACAGCACCAATGGCCACACCAAAAGGCACCTCCCAAGGACAAACAGCACCTTCCCACACTGACACATGCCTGCGACGGCCTCACGCAGCACTCACCTCACAGCTGCCAAGAGCAGCCAGGCAACCAGCACTGGCCTAGCACACACTGCTTCAAAAGTCACCTCACAACCACCACCACCAGCAGCAGCCAACACCCTAGCACTGCCCGACAAGGCACAGAGGCACAAGGGACCTCACAATGCTGCCTCCAGCTCTGGCCTCGCACACCCTGGGACACAAGGCACCAGCCACAGCACCAATGGCCACACCAAAAGGCACCTCCCAAGCACAAACAGCACCTTCCCACACTGACACAGGCCTGCCAGGGCCTCACGCAGCACTCACCTCACAGCTGCAAAGAGCAGCCAGACAACCAGCACTGGCCTAGCACGCACTGCTTCACAAGTCACCTCACAACCACCACCAGCAGCAGCCAACACCCTAGCACTGCCCGCCAAGGCACAGAGGCACAAGTGACCTCACAGTGCTGCCTCCAGCGCTGCCCTCACACACCCTGGGACACAAGGCACCAGCCACAGCACCAATGGCACACCAAAAGGCTCCTCCCAAGCACAAACAGCACCTTCCCACACTGACACATGCCTGCGACGGCCTCACGCAGCACTCACCTCACAGCTGCCAAGAGCAGCCAGGCAACCAGCACTGGCCTAGCACGCACTGCTTCACAAGTCACCTCACAACCACCACCAGCAGCAGCCAACACCCTAGCACTGCCCGACAAGGCACAGAGGCACAAGGGACCTCACAATGCTGCCTCCAGCTCTGGCCTCGCACATCCTGGGACACAAGGCACCAGCCACAGCACCAATGGCCACACCAAAAGGCACCTCCCAAGCACAAACAGCACCTTCCCACACTGACACAGGCCTGCCAGGGCCTCACGCAGCACTCACCTCACAGCTGCCAAGAACAGCCAGGCAACCAGCACTGGCCTAGCACGCACTGCTTCACAAGTCACCTCACAACCACCACAAGCAGCCAACACCCTAGCACTGCCCGACAAGGCACAGAGGCACAAGTGACCTCACAGTGCTGCCTCCAGCGCTGCCCTCACACACCCTGGGACACAAGGCACCAGCCACACCACCAATGGCCACACCAAAAGGCACCTCCCAAGCACAAACAGCACCTTCCCACACTGACACATGCCTGCGATGGCCTCACGCAGCACTCACCTCACAGCTGCCAAGAGCAGCCAGGCAACCAGCACTGGCCTAGCACGCACTGCTTCACAAGTCACCTCACAACCACCACCACCAGCAGCAGCCAACACCCTAGCACTGCCCGACAAGGCACAGAGGCACAAGTGACCTCACAGTGCTGCCTCCAGCTCTGGCCTCGCACATCCTGGGACACAAGGCACCAGCCACAGCACCAATGGGCACACCAAAAGGCTCCTCCCAAGGACAAACAGCACCTTCCCACACTGACACATGCCTGCGACGGCCTCACGCAGCACTCACCTCACAGCTGCCAAGAGCAGCCAGGCAACCAGCACTGGCCTAGCACGCACTGCTTCACAAGTCACCTAAAAACCACCACCACCAGCAGCAGCCAACACCCCAGCACTGCCTGCCAAGGCACAGAGGCACAAGTGACCTCACAATGCTGCCTCCAGCTCTGGCCTCGCACACCCTGGGACACAAGGCACCAGCCACAGCACCAATGGCCACACCAAAAGGCACCTCCCAAGCACAAACAGCACCTTCCCACACTGAAACAGTCCTGCCAGGGCCTCACGCTGCACTCACCTCACAGCTGCCAAGAGCAGCCAGGCAACCAGCACTGGCCTAGCACGCACTGCTTCACAAGTCACCTCACAACCACCACCACCAGCAGCCAACACCCTAGCACTGCCCGACAAGGCACAGAGGCACAAGGGACCTCACAGTGCTGCCTCCAGCTCTGCCCTCGCACACCCTGGGACACATGGCACCAGCCACAGCACCAATGGCCACACCAAAAGGCACCTCCCAAGCACAAACAGCACCTTCCCACACTGACACATGCCTGCGACGGCCTCACGCAGCACTCACCTCACAGCTGCCAAGAGCAGCCAGGCAACAAGCACTGGCCTAGCACGCACTGCTTCACAAGTCACCTCACAACCACCACCAGCAGCAGCCAACACCCTAGCACTGCCCGCCAAGGCACAGAGGCACAAGTGACCTCACAATGCTGCCTCCAGCTCTGGCCTCGCACATCCTGGGACACAAGGCACCAGCCACAGCACCAATGGGCACACCAAAAGGCTCCTCCCAAGCACAAACAGCACCTTCCCACACTGACACATGCCTGCGACGGCCTCACGCAGCACTCACCTCACAGCTGCCAAGAGCAGCCAGGCAACCAGCACTGGCCTAGCACGCACTGCTTCACAAGTCACCTCACAACCACCACCACCACCAGCAGCCAACACCCTAGCACTGACCGCCAAGGCACAGAGGCACAAGTGACCTCACAGTGCTGCCTCCAGATCTGCCCTCGCACACCCTGGGACACAAGGCACCAGCCACAGCACCAATGGCCACACCAAAAGGCACCTCCCAAGGACAAACAGCACATTCCCACACTGACACATGCCTGCCAGGGCCTCACGCAGCACTCACCTCACAGCTGCCAAGAGCAGCCAGGCAACCAGCACTGGCCTAGCACGCACTGCTTCACAAGTCACCTCACAACCACCACCACCAGCAGCAGCCAACACCCTAGCACTGCCCGACAAGGCACAGAGGCACAAGGGACCTCACAATGCTGCCTCCAGCTCTGCCCTCTCACACCCTGGGACACAAGGCACCAGCCACAGCACCAATGGGCACACCAAAAGGCTCCTCCCAAGGACAAACAGCACCTTCCCACACTGACACATGCCTGCGACGGCCTCACGAAGCACTCACCTCACAGCTGCCAAGAGCAGCCAGGCAACCAGCACTGGCCTAGCACGCACTGCTTCACAAGTCACCTCACAACCACCACCACCAGCAGCAGCCAACACCCTAGCACTGCCCGCCAAGGCACAGAGGCACAAGTGACCTCACAATGCTGCCTCCAGCTCTGCCCTCTCACAACCTGGGCAACAAGGCACCAGCCACAGCACCAATGGCCACACCAAAACGCACCTCCCAAGCACAAACAGCACCTTCCCACACTGACACATGCCTGCGACGGCCTCACGCAGCACTCACCTCACAGCTGCCAAGAGCAGCCAGGCAACCAGCACTGGCCTAGCACGCACTGCTTCACAAGTGACCTCACAACCACCACCAGCAGCAGCCAACACCCTAGCACTGCCCGCCAAGGCACAGAGGCACAAGTGACCTCACAGTGCTGCCTCCAGCTCTGCCCTCGCACACCCTGGGACACATGGCACCAGCCACAGCACCAATGGCCACACCAAAAGGCACCTCCCAAGCACAAACAGCACCTTCCCACACTGACACATGCCTGCGACGGCCTCACGCAGCACTCACCTCACAGCTGCCAAGAGCAGCCAGGCAACAAGCACTGGCATAGCACGCACTGCTTCACAAGTCACCTCACAACCACCACCAGCAGCAGCCAACACCCTAGCACTGCCCGACAAGGCACAGAGGCACAAGTGACCTCACAATGCTGCCTCCAGCTCTGCCCTCGCACATCCTGGGACACAAGGCACCAGCCACAGCACCAATGGCCACACCAAAAGGCACCTCCCAAGGACAAACAGCACCTTCCCACACTGACACATGCCTGCGACGGCCTCACGCAGCACTCACCTCACAGCTGCCAAGAGCAGCCAGGCAACCAGCACTGGCCAAGCACACACTGCTTCAAAAGTCACCTCACAACCACCACCACCAGCAGCAGCCAACACCCTAGCACTGCCCGACAAGGCACAGAGGCACAAGGGGCCTCACAATGCTGCCTCCAGCTCTGGCCTCGCACATCCTGGGACACAAGGCACCAGCCACAGCACCAATGGCCACACCAAAAGGCACCTCCCAAGCACAAACAGCACCTTCCCACACTGACACAGGCCTGCCAGGGCCTCACGCAGCACTCACCTCACAGCTGCCAAGAGCAGCCAGACAACCAGCACTGGCCTAGCACGCACTGCTTCACAAGTCACCTCACAACCACCACCAGCAGCAGCCAACACCCTAGCACTGCCCGCCAAGGCACAGAGGCACAAGTGACCTCACAGTGCTGCCTCCAGCGCTGCCCTCACACACCCTGGGACACAAGGCACCAGCCACAGCACCAATGGCCACACCAAAAGGCTCCTCCCAAGGACAAACAGCACCTTCCCACACTGACACATGCCTGCGACGGCCTCACGCAGCACTCACCTCACAGCTGCCAAGAGCAGCCAGGCAACCAGCACTGGCCTAGCACGCACTGCTTCACAAGTCACCTCACAACCACCACCACCAGCAGCAGCCAACACCCTAGCACTGCCCGACAAGGCACAGAGGCACAAGGGACCTCACAATGCTGCCTCCAGCTCTGGCCTCGCACATCCTGGGACACAAGGCACCAACCATAGCACCAATGGCCACACCAAAAGGCACCTCCCAAGCACAAACAGCACCTTCCCACATTGACACATGCCTGCCAGGGCCTCACGCAGCACTCACCTCACAGCTGCCAAGAACAGCCAGGCAACCAGCACTGGCCTAGCACGCACTGCTTCACAAGTCACCTCACAACCACCACAAGCAGCCAACACCCTAGCACTGCCCGACAAGGCACAGAGGCACAAGTGACCTCACAGTGCTGCCTCCAGCGCTGCCCTCACACACCCTGGGACACAAGGCACCAGCCACAGCACCAATGGCCACACCAAAAGGCACCTCCCAAGCACAAACAGCACCTTCCCACACTGACACATGCCTGCGACGGCCTCACGCAGCACTCACCTCACAGCTGCCAAGAGCAGCCAGGCAACCAGCACTGGCCTAGCACGCACTGCTTCACAAGTCACCCCACAACCACCACCACCAGCAGCAGCCAACACCCTAGCACTGCCCGCCAAGGCACAGAGGCACAAGTGACCTCACAGTGCTGCCTCCAGCTCTGGCCTCGCACATCCTGGGACACAAGGCACCAGCCACAGCACCAATGGGCACACCAAAAGGCTCCTCCCAAGGACAAACAGCACCTTCCCACACTGACACATGCCTGCGACGGCCTCACGCAGCACTCACCTCACAGCTGCCAAGAGCAGCCAGGCAACCAGCACTGGCCTAGCACGCACTGCTTCACAAGTCACCTAAAAACCACCACCACCAGCAGCAGCCAACACCCCAGCACTGCCTGACAAGGCACAGAGGCACAAGTGACCTCACAATGCTGCCTCCAGCTCTGGCCTCGCACACCCTGGGACACAAGGCACCAGCCACAGCACCAATGGCCACACCAAAAGGCACCTCCCAAGCACAAACAGCACCTTCCCACACTGAAACAGGCCTGCCAGGGCCTCACGCTGCACTCACCTCACAGCTGCCAAGAGCAGCCAGGCAACCAGCAGTGGCCTAGCACACACTGCTTCACAAGTCACCTCACAACCACCACCAGCAGCAGCCAACACCCTAGCACTGCCCGCCAAGGCACAGAGGCACAAGTGACCTCACAGTGCTGCCTCCAGCGCTGCCCTCACACACCCTGGGACACAAGGCACCAGCCACAGCACCAATGGCCACACCAAAAGGCACCTCCCAAGCACAAACAGCACCTTCCCACACTGACACAGGCCTGCCAGGGCCTCACGCAGCACTCACCTCACAGCTGCCAAGAGCAGCCAGGCAACCAGCACTGGCCTAGCACGCACTGCTTCACAAGTCACCTCACAACCACCACCACCAACAGCAGCCAACACCCTAGCACTGCCCGACAAGGCACAGAGGCACAAGTGACCTCACAGTGCTGCCTCCAGCGCTGCCCTCACACACCCTGGGACACAAGGCACCAGCCACAGCACCAATGGCCACACCAAAAGGCACCTCCCAAGCACAAACAGCACCTTCCCACACTGACACATGCCTGCGACGGCCTCACGCAGCACTCACCTCACAGCTGCCAAGAGCAGCCAGGCAACCAGCACTGGCCTAGCACGCACTGCTTCACAAGTCACCTCACAACCACCACCACCAGCAGCAGCCAACACCCTAGCACTGCCCGCCAAGGCACAGAGGCACAAGTGACCTCACAGTGCTGCCTCCAGCTCTGAACTCTCACACCCTGTGCCACAAGGCACCAGCCACAGCACCAATGGCCACACCAAAAGGCACCTCCCAAGCACAAACAGCACCTTCCCACACTGACACATGCCTGCGACGGCCTCACGCAGCACTCACCTCACAGCTGCCAAGAGCAGCCAGGCAACCAGCACTGGCCTAGCACGCACTGCTTCACAAGTCACCTCACAACCACCACCACCAGCAGCAGCCAACACCCCAGCACTGCCTGACAAGGCACAGAGGCACAAGTGACCTCACAATGCTGCCTCCAGCTCTGGCCTCGCACACCCTGGGACACAAGGCACCAGCCACAGCACCAATGGCCACACCAAAAGGCACCTCCCAAGCACAAACAGCACCTTCCCACACTGAAACAGGCCTGCCAGGGCCTCACGCTGCACTCACCTCACAGCTGCCAAGAGCAGCCAGGCAACCAGCACTGGCCTAGCACGCACTGCTTCACAAGTCACCTCACAACCACCACCACCAGCAGCAGCCAACACCCTAGCACTGCCTGACAAGGCACAGAGGCACAAGGGACCTCACAGTGCTGCCTCCAGCTCTGCCCTCGCACACCCTGGGACACATGGCACCAGCCACAGCACCAATGGCCACACCAAAAGGCACCTCCCAAGCACAAACTGCACCTTCCCACACTGACACATGCCTGCGACGGCCTCACGCAGCACTCACCTCACAGCTGCCAAGAGCAGCCAGGCAACCAGCACTGGCCTAGCACGCACTGCTTCACAAGTCACCTCACAACCACCACCAGCAGCAGCCAACACCCTAGCACTGCCCGACAAGGCACAGAGGCACAAGGGACCTCACAATGCTGCCTCCAGGTCTGGCCTCGCACATCCTGGGACACAAGGCACCAGCCACAGCACCAATGGCCACACCAAAAGGCACCTCCCAAGCACAAACAGCACCTTCCCACACTGACACATGCCTGCGATGGCCTCACGCAGCACTCACCTCACAGCTGCCAAGAGCAGCCAGGCAACCAGCACTGGCCTAGCACGCACTGCTTCACAAGTCACCTCACAACCACCACCACCAGCAGCAGCCAACACCCTAGCACTGCCCGACAAGGCACAGAGGCACAAGTGACCTCACAGTGCTGCCTCCAGCTCTGCCCTCACACACCCTGAGACACAAGGCACCAGCCACAGCACCAATGGCCACACCAAAAGGCACCTCCCAAGGACAAACAGCACCTTCCGAAACTGACACATGCCTGCCAGGGCCTCACGCAGCACTCACCTCACAGCTGCCAAGAGCAGCCAGGCAACCAGCACTGGCCTAGCACGCACTGCTTCACAAGTCACCTCACAACCACCACCACCAGCAGCAGCCAACACCCTAGCACTGCCCGACAAGGCACAGAGGCACAAGGGACCTCACAATGCTGCCTCCAGCTCTGGCCTCGCACATCCTGGGACACAAGGCACCAGCCACAGCACCAATGGCCACACCAAAAGGCACCTCCCAAGCACAAACAGCACCTTCCCACACCGACACAGGCCTGCCAGGGCCTCACGCTGCACTCACCTCACAGCTGCCAAGAGCAGCCAGGCAACCAGCACTGGCCTAGCACGCACTGCTTCACAAGTCACCTCACAACCACCACCACCAGCAGCAGCCAACACCCTAGCACTGCCTGCCAAGGCACAGAGGCACAAGTGACCTCACAGTGCTGCCTCCAGCTCTGCCCTCTCACACCCTGTGCCACAAGGCACCAGCAACAGCACCAATGGGCACACCAAAAGGCACCTCCCAAGCACAAACAGCACCTTCCCACATTGACACATGCCTGCGACGGCCTCACGCAGCACTCACCTCACAGCTGCCAAGAGCAGCCAGGCAACCAGCACTGGCCTAGCACGCACTGCTTCACAAGTCACCTCACAACCACCACCACCAGTAGCAGCCAACACCCTAGCACTGCCCGACAAGGCACAGAGGCACAAGTGACCTCACAGTGCTGCCTCCAGCTCTGGCCTCGCACACCCTGGGACACAAGGCACCAGCCACAGCACCAATGGCCACACCAAAACGCACCTCCCAAGCACAAACAGCACCTTCCCACACTGACACATGCCTGCGACGGCCTCACACTGCACTCACCTCACAGCTGCCAAGAGCAGCCAGGCAACCAGCACTGGCCTAGCACGCACTGCTTCACAAGTCACCTCACAACCACCACCACCACCAGCAGCCAACACCCTAGCACTGCCTGCCAAGGCACAGAGGCACAAGTGACCTCACAGTGCTGCCTCCAGCTCTGGCCTCTCACACCCTGTTCCAAAAGGCACCAGCCACAGCACCAATGGCCACACCAAAAGGCACCTCCCAAGCACAAACTGCACCTTCCCACACTGACACATGCCTGCGACGGCCTCACGCAGCACTCACCTCACAGCTGCCAAGAGCAGCCAGGCAACCAGCACTGGCCTAGCACGCACTGCTTCACAAGTCACCTCACAACCACCACCACCACCAGCAGCCAACACCCTAGCACTGACCGCCAAAGCACAGAGGCACAAGTGACCTCACAGTGCTGCCTCCAGCTCTGCCCTCGCACATCCTGGGACACAAGGCACCAGCCACAGCACCAATGGCCACACCAAAAGGCACCTCCCAAGCACAAACAGCACCTTCCCACACTGACACATGCCTGCGACGGCCTCACGCAGCACTCACCTCACAGCTGCCAAGAGCAGCCAGGCAACCAGCACTGGCCTAGCACGCACTGCTTCACAAGTCACCTCACAACCACCACCACCACCAGCAGCCAACACCCTAGCACTGCCCGACAAGGCACAGAGGCACAAGTGACCTCACAGTGCTGCCTCCAGCTCTGCCCTCACACACCCTGAGACACAAGGCACCAGCCACAGCACCAATGGCCACACCAAAAGGCACCTCCCAAGGACAAACAGCACCTTCCCACACTGACACATGCCTGCGACGGCCTCACGCAGCACTCACCTCACAGCTGCCAAGAGCAGCCAGGCAACCAGCACTGGCCTAGCACGCACTGCTTCACAAGTCACCTCACAACCACCACCACCAGCAGCAGCCAACACCCTAGCACTGCCTGCCAAGGCACAGAGGCACAAGGGACCTCACAATGCTGCCTCCAGCTCTGGCCTCGCACATCCTGGGACACAAGGCACCAGCCACAGCACCAATGGCCACACCAAAAGGCACCTCCCAAGCACAAACAGCACCTTCCCACACTGACACATGCCTGCGACGGCCTCACACTGCACTCACCTCACAGCTGCCAAGAGCAGCCAGGCAACCAGCACTGGCCTAGCACGCACTGCTTCACAAGTCACCTCACAACCACCACCACCACCAGCAGCCAACACCCTAGCACTGCCTGCCAAGGCACAGAGGCACAAGTGACCTCACAATGCTGCCTCCAGCTCTGCCCTCTCACAACCTGGGCAACAAGGCACCAGCCACAGCACCAATGGCCACACCAAAATGCACCTCCCAAGCACAAACAGCACCTTCCCACACTGACACATGCCTGCGACGGCCTCACGCAGCACTCACCTCACAGCTGCCAAGAGCAGCCAGGCAACCAGCACTGGCCTAGCACGCACTGCTTCACAAGTCACCTCACAACCACCACCACCACCAGCAGCCAACACCCTAGCACTGACCGCCAAGGCACAGAGGCACAAGTGACCTCACAGTGCTGCCTCCAGCTCTGGCCTCGCACACCCTGGGACACAAGGCACCAGCCACAGCACCAATGGCCACACCAAAAGGCACCTCCCAAGCACAAACAGCACCTTCCCACACTGACACATGCCTGCGACGGCCTCACGCTGCACTCACCTCACAGCTGCCAAGAGCAGCCAGACAACCAGCACTGGCCTAGCACGCACTGCTTCACAAGTCACCTCACAACCACCACCACCACCAGCAGCCAACACCCTAGCACTGCCTGCCAAGGCACAGAGGCACAAGTGACCTCACAATGCTGCCTCCAGCTCTGGCCTCTCACACCCTGTGCCAAAAGGCACCAGCCACAGCACCAATGGCCACACCAAAAGGCTCCTCCCAAGGACAAACAGCACCTTCCCACACTGACACATGCCTGCGACGGCCTCACGCAGCACTCACCTCACAGCTGCCAAGAGCAGCCAGGCAACCAGCACTGGCCTAGCACGCACTGCTTCACAAGTCACCTCACAACCACCACCACCACCAGCAGCCAACACCCTAGCACTGCCTGCCAAGGCACAGAGGCACAAGTGACCTCACAATGCTGCCTCCAGCTCTGCCCTCTCACAACCTGGGCAACAAGGCACCAGCCACAGCACCAATGGCCACACCAAAACGCACCTCCCAAGCACAAACAGCACCTTCCCACACTGACACATGCCTGCGACGGCCTCACGCAGCACTCACCTCACAGCTGCCAAGAGCAGCCAGGCAACCAGCACTGGCCTAGCACGCACTGCTTCACAAGTCACCTCACAACCACCACCACCAGCAGCAGCCAACACCCTAGCACTGCCTGCCAAGGCACAGAGGCACAAGGGACCTCACAATGCTGCCTCCAGCTCTGGCCTCGCACATCCTGGGACACAAGGCACCAGCCACAGCACCAATGGCCACACCAAAAGGCACCTCCCAAGCACAAACAGCACCTTCCCACACTGACACATGCCTGCGACGGCCTCACACTGCACTCACCTCACAGCTGCCAAGAGCAGCCAGGCAACCAGCACTGGCCTAGCACGCACTGCTTCACAAGTCACCTCACAACCACCACCACCAGCAGCAGCCAACACCCTAGCACTGCCTGCCAAGGCACAGAGGCACAAGTGACCTCACAGTGCTGCCTCCAGCTCTGCCCTCTCACACCCTGTGCCACAAGGCACCAGCAACAGCACCAATGGGCATACCAAAAGGCACCTCCCAAGCACAAACAGCACCTTCCCACACTGACACATGCCTGCGACGGCCTCACGCAGCACTCACCTCACAGCTGCCAAGAGCAGCCAGGCAACCAGCACTGGCCTAGCACGCACTGCTTCACAAGTCACCTCACAACCACCACCACCAGCAGCAGCCAACACCCTAGCACTGCCCGACAAGGCACAGAGGCACAAGTGACCTCACAGTGCTGCCTCCAGCTCTGGCCTCGCACACCCTGGGACACAAGGCACCAGCCACAGCACCAATGGCCACACCAAAACGCACCTCCCAAGCACAAACAGCACCTTCCCACACTGACACATGCCTGCGACGGCCTCACGCTGCACTCACCTCACAGCTGCCAAGAGCAGCCAGACAACCAGCACTGGCCTAGCACGCACTGCTTCACAAGTCACCTCACAACCACCACCACCAGCAGCAGCCAACACCCTAGCACTGCCCGACAAGGCACAGAGGCACAAGTGACCTCACAATGCTGCCTCCAGCTCTGGCCTCTCACACCCTGTGCCAAAAGGCACCAGCCACAGCACCAATGGCCACACCAAAAGGCTCCTCCCAAGGACAAACAGCACCTTCCCACACTGACACATGCCTGCGACGGCCTCACGCAGCACTCACCTCACAGCTGCCAAGAGCAGCCAGGCAACCAGCACTGGCCTAGCACGCACTGCTTCACAAGTCACCTCACAACCACCACCACCACCAGCAGCCAACACCCTAGCACTGCCTGCCAAGGCACAGAGGCACAAGTGACCTCACAATGCTGCCTCCAGCTCTGCCCTCTCACAACCTGGGCAACAAGGCACCAGCCACAGCACCAATGGCCACACCAAAACGCACCTCCCAAGCACAAACAGCACCTTCCCACACTGACACATGCCTGCGACGGCCTCACGCAGCACTCACCTCACAGCTGCCAAGAGCAGCCAGGCAACCAGCACTGGCCTAGCACGCACTGCTTCACAAGTCACCTCACAACCACCACCACCACCAGCAGCCAACACCCTAGCACTGACCGCCAAGGCACAGAGGCACAAGTGACCTCACAGTGCTGCCTCCAGCTCTGCCCTTACACACCCTGAGACACAAGGCACCAGCCACAGCACCAATGGCCACACCAAAAGGCACCTCCCAAGGACAAACAGCACATTCCCACACTGACACATGCCTGCCAGGGCCTCACGCAGCACTCACCTCACAGCTGCCAAGAGCAGCCAGGCAACCAGCACTGGCCTAGCATGCACTGCTTCACAAGTCACCTCACAACCACCACCACCAGCAGCAGCCAACACCCTAGCACTGCCCGACAAGGCACAGAGGCACAAGTGACCTCACAGTGCTGCCTCCAGCTCTGCCCTCGCACACCCTGGGACACAAGGCACCACCCACAGCACCAATGGGCACACCAAAAGGCTCCTCCCAAGGACAAACAGCACCTTCCCACACTGACACATGCCTGCGACGGCCTCACGCAGCACTCACCTCACAGCTGCCAAGAGCAGCCAGGCAACCAGCACTGGCCTAGCACGCACTGCTTCACAAGTCACCTCACAACCACCACCACCAGCAGCAGCCAACACCCTAGCACTGCCTGCCAAGGCACAGAGGCACAAGTGACCTCACAATGCTGCCTCCAGCTCTGCCCTCTCATAACCTGGGCAACAAGGCACCAGCCACAGCACCAATGGCCACACCAAAACGCACCTCCCAAGCACAAACAGCACCTTCCCACACTGACACAGGCCTGCCAGGGCCTCACGCAGCACTCACCTCACAGCTGCCAAGAGCAGCCAGGCAACCAGCACTGGCCTAGCACGCACTGCTTCACAAGTCACCTCACAACCACCACCAGCAGCAGCCAACACCCTAGCACTGCCCGACAAGGCACAGAGGCACAAGTGACCTCACAATGCTGCCTCCAGCGCTGCCCTCACACACCCTGGGACACAAGGCACCAGCCACAGCACCAATGGCCACACCAAAACGCACCTCCCAAGGACAAACAGCACCTTCCCACACTGACACATGCCTGCGACGGCCTCACGCAGCACTCACCTCACAGCTGCCAAGAGCAGCCAGGCAACCAGCACTGGCCTAGCACGCACTGCTTCACAAGTCACCTCACAACCACCACCACCAGCAGCAGCCAACACCCTAGCACTGCCCGCCAAGGCACAGAGGCACAAGTGACCTCACAGTGCTGCCTCCAGCTCTGAACTCTCACACCCTGTGCCACAAGGCACCAGCCACAGCACCAATGGCCACACCAAAAGGCTCCTCCCAAGGACAAACAGCACCTTCCCACACTGACACATGCCTGCGACGGCCTCACGCAGCACTCACCTCACAGCTGCCAAGAGCAGCCAGGCAACCAGCACTGGCCTAGCACGCACTGCTTCACAAGTCACCTCACAACCACCACCACCAGCAGCAGCCAACACCCCAGCACTGCCTGACAAGGCACAGAGGCACAAGTGACCTCACAATGCTGCCTCCAGCTCTGGCCTCGCACACCCTGGGACACAAGGCACCAGCCACAGCACCAATGGCCACACCAAAAGGCACCTCCCAAGCACAAACAGCACCTTCCCACACTGAAACAGGCCTGCCAGGGCTTCACGCTGCACTCACCTCACAGCTGCCAAGAGCAGCCAGGCAACCAGCACTGGCCTAGCACGCACTGCTTCACAAGTCACCTCACAACCACCACCACCAGCAGCCAACACCCTAGCACTGCCCGACAAGGCACAGAGGCACAAGGGACCTCACAGTGCTGCCTCCAGCTCTGCCCTCGCACACCCTGGGACACATGGCACCAGCCACAGCACCAATGGCCACACCAAAAGGCACCTCCCAAGCATAAACTGCACCTTCCCACACTGACACATGCCTGCGACGGCCTCACGCAGCACTCACCTCACAGCTGCCAAGAGCAGCCAGGCAACAAGCACTGGCCTAGCACGCACTGCTTCACAAGTCACCTCACAACCACCACCAGCAGCAGCCAACACCCTAGCACTGCCCGACAAGGCACAGAGGCACAAGGGACCTCACAATGCTGCCTCCAGCTCTGGCCTCGCACATCCTGGGACACAAGGCACCAGCCACAGCACCAATGGCCACACCAAAAGGCACCTCCCAAGCACAAACAGCACCTTCCCACACTGACACATGCCTGCGATGGCCTCACGCAGCACTCACCTCACAGCTGCCAAGAGCAGCCAGGCAACCAGCACTGGCCTAGCACGCACTGCTTCACAAGTCACCTCACAACCACCACCACCAGCAGCAGCCAACACCCTAGCACTGCCCGCCAAGGCACAGAGGCACAAGTGACCTCACAGTGCTGCCTCCAGCTCTGCCCTCACACACCCTGAGACACAAGGCACCAGCCACAGCACCAATGGCCACACCAAAAGGCACCTCCCAAGGACAAACAGCACCTTCCGAAACTGACACATGCCTGCCAGGGCCTCACGCAGCACTCACCTCACAGCTGCCAAGAGCAGCCAGGCAACCAGCACTGGCCTAGCACGCACTGCTTCACAAGTCACCTCACAACCACCACCACCAGCAGCAGCCAACACCCTAGCACTGCCCGACAAGGCACAGAGGCACAAGGGACCTCACAATGCTGCCTCCAGCTCTGGCCTCGCACATCCTGGGACACAAGGCACCAGCCACAGCACCAATGGCCACACCAAAAGGCACCTCCCAAGCACAAACAGCACCTTCCCACACCGACACAGGCCTGCCAGGGCCTCACGCTGCACTCACCTCACAGCTGCCAAGAGCAGCCAGGCAACCAGCACTGGCCTAGCACGCACTGCTTCACAAGTCACCTCACAACCACCACCACCAGCAGCAGCCAACACCCTAGCACTGCCTGCCA
This sequence comes from Rhea pennata, assembly GCF_028389875.1. Lineage (NCBI taxonomy): Eukaryota > Metazoa > Chordata > Aves > Rheiformes > Rheidae > Rhea > Rhea pennata. Next base: position 243,086 of record NW_026907705.1, on the reverse strand, counting down.
AGGCACAGAGGCACAAGTGACCTCACAGTGCTGCCTCCAGCTCTGCCCTCTCACACCCTGTGCCACAAGGCACCAGCAACAGCACCAATGGGCACACCAAAAGGCACCTCCCAAGCACAAACAGCACCTTCCCACATTGACACATGCCTGCGACGGCCTCACGCAGCACTCACCTCACAGCTGCCAAGAGCAGCCAGGCAACCAGCACTGGCCTAGCACGCACTGCTTCACAAGTCACCTCACAACCACCACCACCAGTAGCAGCCAACACCCTAGCACTGCCCGACAAGGCACAGAGGCACAAGTGACCTCACAGTGCTGCCTCCAGCTCTGGCCTCGCACACCCTGGGACACAAGGCACCAGCCACAGCACCAATGGCCACACCAAAACGCACCTCCCAAGCACAAACAGCACCTTCCCACACTGACACATGCCTGCGACGGCCTCACACTGCACTCACCTCACAGCTGCCAAGAGCAGCCAGGCAACCAGCACTGGCCTAGCACGCACTGCTTCACAAGTCACCTCACAACCACCACCACCACCAGCAGCCAACACCCTAGCACTGCCTGCCAAGGCACAGAGGCACAAGTGACCTCACAGTGCTGCCTCCAGCTCTGGCCTCTCACACCCTGTTCCAAAAGGCACCAGCCACAGCACCAATGGCCACACCAAAAGGCACCTCCCAAGCACAAACTGCACCTTCCCACACTGACACATGCCTGCGACGGCCTCACGCAGCACTCACCTCACAGCTGCCAAGAGCAGCCAGGCAACCAGCACTGGCCTAGCACGCACTGCTTCACAAGTCACCTCACAACCACCACCACCACCAGCAGCCAACACCCTAGCACTGCCTGCCAAGGCACAGAGGCACAAGTGACCTCACAATGCTGCCTCCAGCTCTGCCCTCTCACAACCTGGGCAACAAGGCACCAGCCACAGCACCAATGGCCACACCAAAACGCACCTCCCAAGCACAAACAGCACCTTCCCACACTGACACATGCCTGCGACGGCCTCACGCAGCACTCACCTCACAGCTGCCAAGAGCAGCCAGGCAACCAGCACTGGCCTAGCACGCACTGCTTCACAAGTCACCTCACAACCACCACCACCACCAGCAGCCAACACCCTAGCACTGACCGCCAAGGCACAGAGGCACAAGTGACCTCACAGTGCTGCCTCCAGCTCTGGCCTCGCACATCCTGGGACACAAGGCACCAGCCACAGCACCAATGGCCACACCAAAAGGCACCTCCCAAGCACAAACAGCACCTTCCCACACTGACACATGCCTGCGACGGCCTCACGCAGCACTCACCTCACAGCTGCCAAGAGCAGCCAGGCAACCAGCACTGGCCTAGCACGCACTGCTTCACAAGTCACCTCACAACCACCACCACCACCAGCAGCCAACACCCTAGCACTGCCCGACAAGGCACAGAGGCACAAGTGACCTCACAGTGCTGCCTCCAGCTCTGCCCTCACACACCCTGAGACACAAGGCACCAGCCACAGCACCAATGGCCACACCAAAAGGCACCTCCCAAGGACAAACAGCACCTTCCCACACTGACACATGCCTGCGACGGCCTCACGCAGCACTCACCTCACAGCTGCCAAGAGCAGCCAGGCAACCAGCACTGGCCTAGCACGCACTGCTTCACAAGTCACCTCACAACCACCACCACCAGCAGCAGCCAACACCCTAGCACTGCCTGCCAAGGCACAGAGGCACAAGGGACCTCACAATGCTGCCTCCAGCTCTGGCCTCGCACATCCTGGGACACAAGGCACCAGCCACAGCACCAATGGCCACACCAAAAGGCACCTCCCAAGCACAAACAGCACCTTCCCACACTGACACATGCCTGCGACGGCCTCACACTGCACTCACCTCACAGCTGCCAAGAGCAGCCAGGCAACCAGCACTGGCCTAGCACGCACTGCTTCACAAGTCACCTCACAACCACCACCACCAGCAGCAGCCAACACCCTAGCACTGCCGGACAAGGCACAGAGGCACAAGTGACCTCACAGTGCTGCCTCCAGCTCTGCCCTCTCACACCCTGTGCCACAAGGCACCAGCAACAGCACCAATGGGCATACCAAAAGGCACCTCCCAAGCACAAACAGCACCTTCCCACACTGACACATGCCTGCGACGGCCTCACGCAGCACTCACCTCACAGCTGCCAAGAGCAGCCAGGCAACCAGCACTGGCCTAGCACGCACTGCTTCACAAGTCACCTCACAACCACCACCACCAGCAGCAGCCAACACCCTAGCACTGCCCGACAAGGCACAGAGGCACAAGTGACCTCACAGTGCTGCCTCCAGCTCTGGCCTCGCACACCCTGGGACACAAGGCACCAGCCACAGCACCAATGGCCACATCAAAAGGCACCTCCCAAGCACAAACAGCACCTTCCCACACTGACACATGCCTGCGACGGCCTCACGCTGCACTCACCTCACAGCTGCCAAGAGCAGCCAGACAACCAGCACTGGCCTAGCACGCACTGCTTCACAAGTCACCTCACAACCACCACCACCACCAGCAGCCAACACCCTAGCACTGACTGCCAAGGCACAGAGGCACAAGTGACCTCACAATGCTGCCTCCAGCTCTGGCCTCTCACACCCTGTGCCAAAAGGCACCAGCCACAGCACCAATGGCCACACCAAAAGGCTCCTCCCAAGGACAAACAGCACCTTCCCACACTGACACATGCCTGCGACGGCCTCACGCAGCACTCACCTCACAGCTGCCAAGAGCAGCCAGGCAACCAGCACTGGCCTAGCACGCACTGCTTCACAAGTCACCTCACAACCACCACCACCACCACCAGCCAACACCCTAGCACTGCCTGCCAAGGCACAGAGGCACAAGTGACCTCACAATGCTGCCTCCAGCTCTGCCCTCTCACAACCTGGGCAACAAGGCACCAGCCACAGCACCAATGGCCACACCAAAACGCACCTCCCAAGCACAAACAGCACCTTCCCACACTGACACATGCCTGCGACGGCCTCACGCAGCACTCACCTCACAGCTGCCAAGAGCAGCCAGGCAACCAGCACTGGCCTAGCACGCACTGCTTCACAAGTCACCTCACAACCACCACCACCACCAGCAGCCAACACCCTAGCACTGACCGCCAAGGCACAGAGGCACAAGTGACCTCACAGTGCTGCCTCCAGCTCTGCCCTCACACACCCTGAGACACAAGGCACCAGCCACAGCACCAATGGCCACACCAAAAGGCACCTCCCAAGGACAAACAGCACATTCCCACACTGACACATGCCTGCCAGGGCCTCACGCAGCACTCACCTCACAGCTGCCAAGAGCAGCCAGGCAACCAGCACTGGCCTAGCACGCACTGCTTCACAAGTCACCTCACAACCACCACCACCACCAGCAGCCAACACCCTAGCACTGACCGCCAAGGCACAGAGGCACAAGTGACCTCACAGTGCTGCCTCCAGCTCTGGCCTCGCACATCCTGGGACACAAGGCACCAGCCACAGCACCAATGGCCACACCAAAAGGCACCTCCCAAGCACAAACAGCACCTTCCCACACTGACACATGCCTGCGACGGCCTCACGCAGCACTCACCTCACAGCTGCCAAGAGCAGCCAGGCAACCAGCACTGGCCTAGCACGCACTGCTTCACAAGTCACCTCACAACCACCACCACCACCAGCAGCCAACACCCTAGCACTGCCCGACAAGGCACAGAGGCACAAGTGACCTCACAGTGCTGCCTCCAGCTCTGCCCTCACACACCCTGAGACACAAGGCACCAGCCACAGCACCAATGGCCACACCAAAAGGCACCTCCCAAGGACAAACAGCACCTTCCCACACTGACACATGCCTGCGACGGCCTCACGCAGCACTCACCTCACAGCTGCCAAGAGCAGCCAGGCAACCAGCACTGGCCTAGCACGCACTGCTTCACAAGTCACCTCACAACCACCACCACCAGCAGCAGCCAACACCCTAGCACTGCCTGCCAAGGCACAGAGGCACAAGGGACCTCACAATGCTGCCTCCAGCTCTGGCCTCGCACATCCTGGGACACAAGGCACCAGCCACAGCACCAATGGCCACACCAAAAGGCACCTCCCAAGCACAAACAGCACCTTCCCACACTGACACATGCCTGCGACGGCCTCACACTGCACTCACCTCACAGCTGCCAAGAGCAGCCAGGCAACCAGCACTGGCCTAGCACGCACTGCTTCACAAGTCACCTCACAACCACCACCACCAGCAGCAGCCAACACCCTAGCACTGCCGGACAAGGCACAGAGGCACAAGTGACCTCACAGTGCTGCCTCCAGCTCTGCCCTCTCACACCCTGTGCCACAAGGCACCAGCAACAGCACCAATGGGCATACCAAAAGGCACCTCCCAAGCACAAACAGCACCTTCCCACACTGACACATGCCTGCGACGGCCTCACGCAGCACTCACCTCACAGCTGCCAAGAGCAGCCAGGCAACCAGCACTGGCCTAGCACGCACTGCTTCACAAGTCACCTCACAACCACCACCACCAGCAGCAGCCAACACCCTAGCACTGCCCGACAAGGCACAGAGGCACAAGTGACCTCACAGTGCTGCCTCCAGCTCTGGCCTCGCACACCCTGGGACACAAGGCACCAGCCACAGCACCAATGGCCACATCAAAAGGCACCTCCCAAGCACAAACAGCACCTTCCCACACTGACACATGCCTGCGACGGCCTCACGCTGCACTCACCTCACAGCTGCCAAGAGCAGCCAGACAACCAGCACTGGCCTAGCACGCACTGCTTCACAAGTCACCTCACAACCACCACCACCACCACCAGCCAACACCCTAGCACTGCCTGCCAAGGCACAGAGGCACAAGTGACCTCACAATGCTGCCTCCAGCTCTGCCCTCTCACAACCTGGGCAACAAGGCACCAGCCACAGCACCAATGGCCACACCAAAACGCACCTCCCAAGCACAAACAGCACCTTCCCACACTGACACATGCCTGCGACGGCCTCACGCAGCACTCACCTCACAGCTGCCAAGAGCAGCCAGGCAACCAGCACTGGCCTAGCATGCACTGCTTCACAAGTCACCTCACAACCACCACCACCACCAGCAGCCAACACCCTAGCACTGACCGCCAAGGCACAGAGGCACAAGTGACCTCACAGTGCTGCCTCCAGCTCTGCCCTCACACACCCTGAGACACAAGGCACCAGCCACAGCACCAATGGCCACACCAAAAGGCACCTCCCAAGGACAAACAGCACATTCCCACACTGACACATGCCTGCCAGGGCCTCACGCAGCACTCACCTCACAGCTGCCAAGAGCAGCCAGGCAACCAGCACTGGCCTAGCACGCACTGCTTCACAAGTCACCTCACAACCACCACCACCAGCAGCAGCCAACACCCTAGCACTGCCCGACAAGGCACAGAGGCACAAGTGACCTCACAGTGCTGCCTCCAGCTCTGCCCTCGCACATCCTGGGACACAAGGCACCAGCCACAGCACCAATGGCCACACCAAAAGGCTCCTCCCAAGGACAAACAGCACCTTCCCACACTGACACATGCCTGCGACGGCCTCACGAAGCACTCACCTCACAGCTGCCAAGAGCAGCCAGGCAACCAGCACTGGCCTAGCACGCACTGCTTCACAAGTCACCTCACAACCACCACCACCAGCAGCAGCCAACACCCTAGCACTGCCTGCCAAGGCACAGAGGCACAAGTGACCTCACAATGCTGCCTCCAGCTCTGCCCTCTCACAACCTGGGCAACAAGGCACCAGCCACAGCACCAATGGCCACACCAAAACGCACCTCCCAAGCACAAACAGCACCTTCCCACACTGACACAGGCCTGCCAGGGCCTCACGCAGCACTCACCTCACAGCTGCCAAGAGCAGCCAGGCAACCAGCACTGGCCTAGCACGCACTGCTTCACAAGTCACCTCACAACCACCACCACCAGCAGCCAACACCCTAGCACTGCCCGACAAGGCACAGAGGCACAAGGGACCTCACAGTGCTGCCTCCAGCGCTGCCCTCACACACCCTGGGACACAAGGCACCAGCCACAGCACCAATGGCCACACCAAAAGGCTCCTCCCAAGGACAAACAGCACCTTCCCACACTGACACATGCCTGCGACGGCCTCACGCAGCACTCACCTCACAGCTGCCAAGAGCAGCCAGGCAACCAGCACTGGCCTAGCACGCACTGCTTCACAAGTCACCTCACAACCACCACCAGCAGCAGCCAACACCCTAGCACTGCCCGCCAAGGCACAGAGGCACAAGGGACCTCACAATGCTGCCTCCAGCTCTGGCCTCGCACATCCTGGGACACAAGGCACCAGCCACAGCACCAATGGCCACACCAAAAGGCACCTCCCAAGCACAAACAGCACCTTCCCACACTGACACAGGCCTGCCAGGGCCTCAGGCAGCACTCACCTCACAGCTGCCAAGAGCAGCCAGGCAACCAGCACTGGCCTAGCACGCACTGCTTCACAAGTCACCTCACAACCACCACCACCAGCAGCCAACACCCTAGCACTGCCCGACAAGGCACAGAGGCACAAGTGACCTCACAGTGCTGCCTCCAGCTCTGGCCTCGCACATCCTGGGACACAAGGCACCAGCCACAGCACCAATGGCCACACCAAAAGGCACCTCCCAAGCACAAACAGCACCTTCCCACACTGACACATGCCTGCGACGGCCTCACGCAGCACTCACCTCACAGCTGCCAAGAGCAGCCAGGCAACCAGCACTGGCCTAGCACGCACTGCTTCACAAGTCACCTCACAACCACCACCACCAGCAGCAGCCAACACCCTAGCACTGACCGCCAAGGCACAGAGGCACAAGTGACCTCACAGTGCTGCCTCCAGCTCTGGCCTCGCACATCCTGGGACACAAGGCACCAGCCACAGCACCAATGGCCACACCAAAAGGCACCTCCCAAGCACAAACAGCACCTTCCCACACTGACACATGCCTGCGACGGCCTCACGCAGCACTCACCTCACAGCTGCCAAGAGCAGCCAGGCAACCAGCACTGGCCTAGCACGCACTGCTTCACAAGTCACCTCACAACCACCACCACCACCAGCAGCCAACACCCTAGCACTGCCCGACAAGGCACAGAGGCACAAGTGACCTCACAGTGCTGCCTCCAGCTCTGCCCTCACACACCCTGAGACACAAGGCACCAGCCACAGCACCAATGGCCACACCAAAAGGCACCTCCCAAGGACAAACAGCACCTTCCCACACTGACACATGCCTGCGACGGCCTCACGCAGCACTCACCTCACAGCTGCCAAGAGCAGCCAGGCAACCAGCACTGGCCTAGCACGCACTGCTTCACAAGTCACCTCACAACCACCACCACCAGCAGCAGCCAACACCCTAGCACTGCCTGCCAAGGCACAGAGGCACAAGGGACCTCACAATGCTGCCTCCAGCTCTGGCCTCGCACATCCTGGGACACAAGGCACCAGCCACAGCACCAATGGCCACACCAAAAGGCACCTCCCAAGCACAAACAGCACCTTCCCACACTGACACATGCCTGCGACGGCCTCACACTGCACTCACCTCACAGCTGCCAAGAGCAGCCAGGCAACCAGCACTGGCCTAGCACGCACTGCTTCACAAGTCACCTCACAACCACCACCACCAGCAGCAGCCAACACCCTAGCACTGCCGGACAAGGCACAGAGGCACAAGTGACCTCACAGTGCTGCCTCCAGCTCTGCCCTCTCACACCCTGTGCCACAAGGCACCAGCAACAGCACCAATGGGCATACCAAAAGGCACCTCCCAAGCACAAACAGCACCTTCCCACACTGACACATGCCTGCGACGGCCTCACGCAGCACTCACCTCACAGCTGCCAAGAGCAGCCAGGCAACCAGCACTGGCCTAGCACGCACTGCTTCACAAGTCACCTCACAACCACCACCACCAGCAGCAGCCAACACCCTAGCACTGCCCGACAAGGCACAGAGGCACAAGTGACCTCACAGTGCTGCCTCCAGCTCTGGCCTCGCACACCCTGGGACACAAGGCACCAGCCACAGCACCAATGGCCACATCAAAAGGCACCTCCCAAGCACAAACAGCACCTTCCCACACTGACACATGCCTGCGACGGCCTCACGCTGCACTCACCTCACAGCTGCCAAGAGCAGCCAGACAACCAGCACTGGCCTAGCACGCACTGCTTCACAAGTCACCTCACAACCACCACCACCACCACCAGCCAACACCCTAGCACTGCCTGCCAAGGCACAGAGGCACAAGTGACCTCACAATGCTGCCTCCAGCTCTGCCCTCTCACAACCTGGGCAACAAGGCACCAGCCACAGCACCAATGGCCACACCAAAACGCACCTCCCAAGCACAAACAGCACCTTCCCACACTGACACATGCCTGCGACGGCCTCACGCAGCACTCACCTCACAGCTGCCAAGAGCAGCCAGGCAACCAGCACTGGCCTAGCATGCACTGCTTCACAAGTCACCTCACAACCACCACCACCACCAGCAGCCAACACCCTAGCACTGACCGCCAAGGCACAGAGGCACAAGTGACCTCACAGTGCTGCCTCCAGCTCTGCCCTCACACACCCTGAGACACAAGGCACCAGCCACAGCACCAATGGCCACACCAAAAGGCACCTCCCAAGGACAAACAGCACATTCCCACACTGACACATGCCTGCCAGGGCCTCACGCAGCACTCACCTCACAGCTGCCAAGAGCAGCCAGGCAACCAGCACTGGCCTAGCACGCACTGCTTCACAAGTCACCTCACAACCACCACCACCAGCAGCAGCCAACACCCTAGCACTGCCCGACAAGGCACAGAGGCACAAGTGACCTCACAGTGCTGCCTCCAGCTCTGCCCTCGCACATCCTGGGACACAAGGCACCAGCCACAGCACCAATGGCCACACCAAAAGGCTCCTCCCAAGGACAAACAGCACCTTCCCACACTGACACATGCCTGCGACGGCCTCACGAAGCACTCACCTCACAGCTGCCAAGAGCAGCCAGGCAACCAGCACTGGCCTAGCACGCACTGCTTCACAAGTCACCTCACAACCACCACCACCAGCAGCAGCCAACACCCTAGCACTGCCTGCCAAGGCACAGAGGCACAAGTGACCTCACAATGCTGCCTCCAGCTCTGCCCTCTCACAACCTGGGCAACAAGGCACCAGCCACAGCACCAATGGCCACACCAAAACGCACCTCCCAAGCACAAACAGCACCTTCCCACACTGACACAGGCCTGCCAGGGCCTCACGCAGCACTCACCTCACAGCTGCCAAGAGCAGCCAGGCAACCAGCACTGGCCTAGCACGCACTGCTTCACAAGTCACCTCACAACCACCACCACCAGCAGCCAACACCCTAGCACTGCCCGACAAGGCACAGAGGCACAAGGGACCTCACAGTGCTGCCTCCAGCGCTGCCCTCACACACCCTGGGACACAAGGCACCAGCCACAGCACCAATGGCCACACCAAAAGGCTCCTCCCAAGGACAAACAGCACCTTCCCACACTGACACATGCCTGCGACGGCCTCACGCAGCACTCACCTCACAGCTGCCAAGAGCAGCCAGGCAACCAGCACTGGCCTAGCACGCACTGCTTCACAAGTCACCTCACAACCACCACCAGCAGCAGCCAACACCCTAGCACTGCCCGCCAAGGCACAGAGGCACAAGGGACCTCACAATGCTGCCTCCAGCTCTGGCCTCGCACATCCTGGGACACAAGGCACCAGCCACAGCACCAATGGCCACACCAAAAGGCACCTCCCAAGCACAAACAGCACCTTCCCACACTGACACAGGCCTGCCAGGGCCTCAGGCAGCACTCACCTCACAGCTGCCAAGAGCAGCCAGGCAACCAGCACTGGCCTAGCACGCACTGCTTCACAAGTCACCTCACAACCACCACCACCAGCAGCCAACACCCTAGCACTGCCCGACAAGGCACAGAGGCACAAGTGACCTCACAGTGCTGCCTCCAGCTCTGGCCTCGCACATCCTGGGACACAAGGCACCAGCCACAGCACCAATGGCCACACCAAAAGGCACCTCCCAAGCACAAACAGCACCTTCCCACACTGACACATGCCTGCGACGGCCTCACGCAGCACTCACCTCACAGCTGCCAAGAGCAGCCAGGCAACCAGCACTGGCCTAGCACGCACTGCTTCACAAGTCACCTCACAACCACCACCAGCAGCAGCCAACACTCTAGCACTGCCCGCCAAGGCACAGAGGCACAAGTGACCTCACAATGCTGCCTCCAGCTCTGCCCTCACACACCCTGAGACACAAGGCACCAGCCACAGCACCAATGGCCACACCAAAAGGCACCTCCCAAGGACAAACAGCACCTTCCGAAACTGACACATGCCTGCGACGGCCTCACGCAGCACTCACCTCACAGCTGCCAAGAGCAGCCAGGCAACCAGCACTGGCCTAGCACGCACTGCTTCACAAGTCACCTCACAACCACCACCACCAGCAGCAGCCAACACCCTAGCACTGCCCGACAAGGCACAGAGGCAAAAGGGACCTCACAATGCTGCCTCCAGCTCTGGCCTCGCACATCCTGGGACACAAGGCAACAGCCACAGTACCAATGGCCACACCAAAAGGCACCTCCCAAGCACAAACAGCACCTTCCCACACTGACACAGGCCTGCCAGGGCCTCACGCTGCACTCACCTCACAGCTGCCAAGAGCAGCCAGGCAACCAGCACTGGCCTAGCACGCACTGCTTCACAAGTCACCTCACAACCACCACCACCAGCAGCAGCCAACACCCTAGCACTGCCCGCCAAGGCACAGAGGCACAAGTGACCTCACAATGCTGCCTCCAGCTCTGCCCTCGCACACCCTGGGACACATGGCACCAGCCACAGCACCAATGGCCACACCAAAAGGCACCTCCCAAGCACAAACAGCACCTTCCCACACTGACACATGCCTGCGACGGCCTCACGCAGCACTCACCTCACAGCTGCCAAGAGCAGCCAGGCAACAAGCACTGGCCTAGCACGCACTGCTTCACAAGTCACCTCACAACCACCACCAGCAGCAGCCAACACCCTAGCACTGCCCGCCAAGGCACAGAGGCACAAGTTACCTCACAATGCTGCCTCCAGCTCTGGCCTCGCACATCCTGGGACACAAGGCACCAGCCACAGCACCAATGGCCACACCAAAACGCACCTCCCAAGCACAAACAGCACCTTCCCACACTGACACATGCCTGCGACAGCCTCACGCAGCACTCACCTCACAGCTGCCAAGAGCAGCCAGGCAACCAGCACTGGCCTAGCACGCACTGCTTCACAAGTCACCTCACAACCACCACCACCAGCAGCAGCCAACACCCTAGCACTGCCCGCCAAGGCACAGAGGCACAAGTGACCTCACAGTGCTGCCTCCAGCTCTGCCCTCACACACCCTGAGACACAAGGCACCAGCCACAGCACCAATGGCCACACCAAAAGGCACCTCCCAAGGACAAACAGCACCTTCCGAAACTGACACATGCCTGCGACGGCCTCACGCAGCACTCACCTCACAGCTGCCAAGAGCAGCCAGGCAACCAGCACTGGCCTAGCACGCACTGCTTCACAAGTCACCTCACAACCACCACCACTAGCAGCAGCCAACACCCTAGCACTGCCCGACAAGGCACAGAGGCACAAGGGACCTCACAATGCTGCCTCCAGCTCTGGCCTCGCACATCCTGGGACACAAGGCACCAGCCACAGCACCAATGGCCACACCAAAAGGCACCTCCCAAACACAAACAGCACCTTCCCACACTGACACAGGCCTGCCAGGGCCTCACGCTGCACTCACCTCACAGCTGCCAAGAGCAGCCAGGCAACCAGCACTGGCCTAGCACGCACTGCTTCACAAGTCACCTCACAACCACCACCACCAGCAGCAGCCAAAACCCTAGCACTGCCTGCCAAGGCACAGAGGCACAAGTGACCTCACAGTGCTGCCTCCAGCTCTGCCCTCTCACACCCTGTGCCACAAGGCACCAGCCACAGCACCAATGGCCACACCAAAACGCACCTCCCAAGGACAAACAGCACCTTCCCACACTGACACATGCCTGCGACGGCCTCACGCAGCACTCACCTCACAGCTGCCAAGAGCAGCCAGGCAACCAGCACTGGCCTAGCACGCACTGCTTCACAAGTCACCTCACAACCACCACCACCACCAGCAGCCAACACCCTAGCACTGCCCGCCAAGGCACAGAGGCACAAGTGACCTCACAATGCTGCCTCCAGCTCTGGCCTCGCACATCCTGGGACACAAGACACCAGCCACAGCACCAATGGCCACACCAAAAGGCACCTCCCAAGCACAAACAGCACCTTCCCACACTGACACATGCCTGCGATGGCCTCACGCAGCACTCACCTCACAGCTGCCAAGAGCAGCCAGGCAACCAGCACTGGCCTAGCACGCACTGCTTCACAAGTCACCTCACAACCACCACCACCAGCAGCAGCCAACACCCTAGCACTGCCCGACAAGGCACAGAGGCACAAGTGACCTCACAATGCTGCCTCCAGCTCTGCCCTCTCACAACCTGGGCAACAAGGCACCAGCCACAGCACCAATGGCCACACCAAAAGGCACCTCCCAAGCACAAACAGCACCTTCCCACACTGACACATGCCTGCGACGGCCTCACGCTGCACTCACCTCACAGCTGCCAAGAGCAGCCAGGCAACCAGCACTGGCCTAGCACACACTGCTTCACAAGTCACCTCACAACCACCACCACCAGCAGCAGCCAACACCCTAGCACTGCCCGCCAAGGCACAGAGGCACAAGTGACCTCACAATGCTGCCTCCAGCTCTGGCCTCGCATATCCTGGGATACAAGGCACCAGCCACAGCACCAATGGCCACACCAAAAGGCACTTCCCAATTACAAACAGCACCTTCCCACACTGACACATGCCTGCGACGGCCTCACGCTGCACTCACCTCACAGCTGCCAAGAGCAGCCAGGCAACCAGCACTGGCCTAGCACGCACTGCTTCACAAGTCACCTCACAACCACCACCACCAGCAGCAGCCAACACCCTAGCACTGCCCGACAAGGCACAGAGGCACAAGTGACCTCACAGTGCTGCCTCCAGCTCTGGCCTCGCACACCCTGGGACACATGGCACCAGCCACAGCACCAATGGCCACAACAAAACGCACCTCCCAAGCACAAACAGCACCTTCCCACACTGACACATGCCTGCGACGGCCTCACGCAGCACTCACCTCACAGCTGCCAAGAGCAGCCAGGCAACCAGCACTGGCCTAGCACGCACTGCTTCACAAGTCACCTCACAACCACCACCACCAGCAGCAGCCAACACCCTAGCACTGCCCGACAAGGCACAGAGGCACAAGTGACCTCACAGTGCTGCCTCCAGCTCTGGCCTCGCACACCCTGGGACACAAGGCACCAGCCACAGCACCAATGGCCACACCAAAAGGCACCTCCCAAGCACAAACAGCACCTTCCCACACTGACACATGCCTGCGACGGCCTCAAGCAGCACTCACCTCACAGCTGCCAAGAGCAGCCAGGCAACCAGCACTGGCATAGCACGCACTGCTTCACAAGTCACCTCACAACCACCACCAGCAGCAGCAGCCAACACCCTAGTACTGCCCGACAAGGCACAGAGGCACAAGTGACCTCACAATGCTGCCTCCAGCTCTGCCCTCTCACAACCTGGGCAACAAGGCACCAGCCACAGCACCAATGGCCACACCAAAAGGCACCTCCTAAGCACAAACAGCACCTTCCCACACTGACACATGCCTGCGACGGCCTCACGCTGCACTCACCTCACAGCTGCCAAGAGCAGCCAGGCAACCAGCACTGGCCTAGCACGCACTGCTTCACAAGTCACCTCACAACCACCACCACCACCACCAGCCAACACCCTAGCACTGCCCGACAAGGCACAGAGGCACAAGTGACCTCACAATGCTGCCTCCAGCTCTGGCCTCGCACATCCTGGGACACAAGGCACCAGCCACAGCACCAATGGCCACACCAAAAGGCACTTCCCAAGCACAAACAGCACCTTCCCACACTGACACATGCCTGCGATGGCCTCACGCAGCACTCACCTCACAGCTGCCAAGAGCAGCCAGGCAACCAGCACTGGCCTAGCACGCACTGCTTCACAAGTCACCTCACAACCACCACCACCAGCAGCAGTCAACACCCTAGCACTGCCCGCCAAGGCACAGAGGCACAAGTGACCTCACAATGCTGCCTCCAGCTCTGCCCTCGCACACTCTGGGACACAAGGCACCAGCCACAGCACCAATGGCCACACCAAAAGGCTCCTCCCAAGCACAAACAGCACCTTCCCACACTGACACATGCCTGCGACGGCCTCACGCAGCACTCACCTCACAGCTGCCAAGAGCAGCCAGGCAACCAGCACTGGCCTAGCACGCACTGCTTCACAAGTCACCTCACAACCACCACCACCAGCAGCAGCCAACACCCTAGCACTGCCCGACAAGGCACAGAGGCACAAGTGACCTCACAGTGCTGCCTCCAGCTCTGGCCTCGCACACCCTGGGACACAAGGCACCAGCCACAGCACCAATGGCCACACCAAAAGGCACCTCCCAAGCACAAACAGCACCTTCCCACACTGACACATGCCTGCGACGGCCTCACGCAGCACTCACCTCACAGCTGCCAAGAGCAGCCAGGCAACCAGCACTGGCCTAGCACGCACTGCTTCACAAGTCACCTCACAACCACCACCACCACCAGCAGCCAACACCCTAGCACTGCCCGCCAAGGCACAGAGGCACTAGTGACCTCACAGTGCTGCCTCCAGCTCTGCCCTCGCACACCCTGGGACACAAGGCACCAGCCACAGCACCAATGGCCACACCAAAAGGCACCTCCTAAGCACAAACAGCACCTTCCCACACTGACACATGCCTGTGACGGCCTCACGCAGCACTCACCTCACAGCTGCCAAGAGCAGCCAGGCAACCAGCACTGGCCTAGCACGCACTGCTTCACAAGTCACCTCACAACCACCACCACCAGCAGCAGCCAACACCCTAGCACTGCCCGACAAGGCACAGAGGCACAAGTGACCTCACAATGCTGCCTCCAGCTCTGCCCTCGCACACCCTGGGACACAAGGCACCAGCCACAGCACCAATGGCCACACCAAAAGGCACCTCCCAAGCACAAACAGCACCTTCCCACACTGACACATGCCTGCGACGGCCTCACGCAGCACTCACCTCACAGCTGCCAAGAGCAGCCAGGCAACCAGCACTGGCCTAGCACACACTGCTTCACAAGTCACCTCACAACCACCACCACCAGCAGCAGCCAACACCCTAGCACTGCCCGCCAAGGCACAGAGGCACAAGTGACCTCACAATGCTGCCTCCAGCTCTGGCCTCGCACACCCTGGGCCACAAGGCACCAGCCACAGCACCAATGGCCACACCAAAAGGCACCTCCCAAGCACAAACAGCACCTTCCCACACTGACACATGCCTGCGACGGCCTCACGCAGCACTCACCTCACAGCTGCCAAGAGCAGCCAGGCAACCAGCACTGGCCTAGCACGCACTGCTTCACAAGTCACCTCACAACCACCACCACCAGCAGCAGCCAACACCCTAGCACTGCCCGACAAGGCACAGAGGCACAAGTGACCTCACAGTGCTGCCTCCAGCTCTGCCCTCGCACACCCTGGGACACAAGGCACCACCCACAGCACCAATGGCCACACCAAAAGGCACCTCCCAAGCACAAACAGCACCTTCCCACACTGACACATGCCTGCGACGGCCTCACGCAGCACTCACCTCACAGCTGCCAAGAGCAGCCAGGCAACCAGCACTGGGCTAGCACGCACTGCTTCACAAGTCACCTCACAACCACCACCAGCAGCAGCAGCCAACACCCTAGCACTGCCCGCCAATGCACAGAGGCACAAGTGACCTCACAGTGCTGCCTCCAGCTCTGGCCTCGCACACCCTGGGACACAAGGCACCAGCCACAGCACCAATGGCCACACCAAAAGGCACCTCCTAAGCACAAACAGCACCTTCCCACACTGACACATGCCTGTGACGGCCTCACGCAGCACTCACCTCACAGCTGCCAAGAGCAGCCAGGCAACCAGCACTGGCCTAGCACGCACTGCTTCACAAGTCACCTCACAACCACCACCACCAGCAGCAGCCAACACCCTAGCACTGCCCGACAAGGCACAGAGGCACAAGTGACCTCACAATGCTGCCTCCAGCTCTGCCCTCGCACACCCTGGGACACAAGGCACCAGCCACAGCACCAATGGCCACACCAAAAGGCACCTCCCAAGCACAAACAGCACCTTCCCACACTGACACATGCCTGCGACGGCCTCACGCAGCACTCACCTCACAGCTGCCAAGAGCAGCCAGGCAACCAGCACTGGCCTAGCACACACTGCTTCACAAGTCACCTCACAACCACCACCACCAGCAGCAGCCAACACCCTAGCACTGCCCGCCAAGGCACAGAGGCACAAGTGACCTCACAATGCTGCCTCCAGCTCTGGCCTCGCACACCCTGGGCCACAAGGCACCAGCCACAGCACCAATGGCCACACCAAAAGGCACCTCCCAAGCACAAACAGCACCTTCCCACACTGACACATGCCTGCGACGGCCTCACGCAGCACTCACCTCACAGCTGCCAAGAGCAGCCAGGCAACCAGCACTGGCCTAGCACGCACTGCTTCACAAGTCACCTCACAACCACCACCACCAGCAGCAGCCAACACCCTAGCACTGCCCGACAAGGCACAGAGGCACAAGTGACCTCACAGTGCTGCCTCCAGCTCTGCCCTCGCACACCCTGGGACACAAGGCACCACCCACAGCACCAATGGCCACACCAAAAGGCACCTCCCAAGCACAAACAGCACCTTCCCACACTGACACATGCCTGCGACGGCCTCACGCAGCACTCACCTCACAGCTGCCAAGAGCAGCCAGGCAACCAGCACTGGGCTAGCACGCACTGCTTCACAAGTCACCTCACAACCACCACCAGCAGCAGCAGCCAACACCCTAGCACTGCCCGCCAATGCACAGAGGCACAAGTGACCTCACAGTGCTGCCTCCAGCTCTGGCCTCGCACACCCTGGGACACAAGGCACCAGCCACAGCACCAATGGCCACACCAAAACGCACCTCCCAAGCACAAACAGCACCTTCCCACACTGACACATGCCTGCGACGGCCTCACGCAGCACTCACCTCACAGCTGCCAAGAGCAGCCAGGCAACCAGCACTGGCCTAGCACGCACTGCTTCACAAGTCACGTCACAACCACCACCACCACCAGCAGCCAACACCCTAGCACTGCCCGCCAAGGCACAGAGGCACAAGTGACCTCACAATGCTGCCTCCAGCTCTGGCCTCGCACATCCTGGGACACAAGGCACCAGCCACAGCACCAATGGCCACACCAAAAGGCACCTCCCAAGCACAAACAGCACCTTCCCACACTGACACATGCCTGCGATGGCCTCACGCAGCACTCACCTCACAGCTGCCAAGAGCAGCCAGGCAACCAGCACTGGCCTAGCACGCACTGCTTCACAAGTCACCTCACAACCACCACCACCAGCAGCAGCCAACACCCTAGCACTGCCTGCCAAGGCACAGAGGCACAAGTGACCTCACAGTGCTGCCTCCAGCTCTGGCCTCGCACACCCTGGGACACAAGGCACCAGCCACAGCACCAATGGCCACACCAAAAGGCACCTCCCAAGCACAAACAGCACCTTCCCACACTGACACATGCCTGCGACGGCCTCACGCAGCACTCACCTCACAGCTGCCAAGAGCAGCCAGGCAACCAGCACTGGCCTAGCACGCACTGCTTCACAAGTCACCTCACAACCACCACCACCAGCAGCAGCCAACACCCTAGCACTGCCCGCCAATGCACAGAGGCACAAGTGACCTCACAGTGCTGCCTCCAGCTCTGGCCTCGCACACCCTGGGACACAAGGCATCAGCCACAGCACCAATGGCCACACCAAAAGGCACCTCCCAAGCACAAACAGTACCTTCCGAAACTGACACGTGCCTGCAACGGCCTCACGCAGCACTCACCTCACAGCTGCCAAGAGCAGCCAGGCAACCAGCACTGGCCTAGCACGCACTGCTTCACAAGTCACCTCACAACCACCACCACCAGCAGCAGCCAACACCCTAGCACTGCCCGACAAGGCACAGAGGCACAAGTGACCTCACAGTGCTGCCTCCAGCTCTGCCCTCGCACACCCTGGGACACAAGGCACCAGCCACAGCACCAATGGCCACACCAAAAGGCACCTCCCAAGGACAAACAGCACCTTCCCACACTGACACATGCCTGTGACAGCCTCACGCAGCACTCACCTCACAGCTGCCAAGAGCAGCCAGGCAACCAGCACTGGCCTAGCACGCACTGCTTCACAAGTCACCTCACAACCACCACCACCAGCAGCAGCCAACACCCTAGCACTGCCCGACAAGGCACAGAGGCACAAGTGACCTCACAATGCTGCCTCCAGCTCTGGCCTCGCACACTCTGGGATACAAGGCACCAGCCACAGCACCAATGGCCACACCAAAAGGCACCTCCCAAGCACAAACAGCACCTTCCCACACTGACACATGCCTGCGACGGCCTCACGCAGCACTCACCTCACAGCTGCCAAGAGCAGCCAGGCAACCAGCACTGGCCTAGCACGCACTGCTTCACAAGTCACCTCACAACCACCACCACCGGCAGCAGCCAACACCCTAGCACTGCCCGACAAGGCACAGAGGCACAAGTGACCTCACAATGCTGCCTCCAGCTCTGGCCTCGCACACCCTGGGACACAAGGCACCAGCCACAGCACCAATGGCCACACCAAAAGGCACCTCCCAAGGACGAAAAGCACCTTCCCACACTGACACATGCCTGCGATGGCCTCACGCAGCACTCACCTCACAGCTGCCAAGAGCAGCCAGGCAACCAGCACTGGCCTAGCACGCACTGCTTCACAAGTCACCTCACAACCACCACCACCAGCAGCAGCCAACACCCTAGCACTGCCCGCCAAGGCACAGAGGCACAAGGGACCTCACAATGCTGCCTCCAGCGCTGCCCTCGCACACCCTGGGACACAACGCACCAGCCACAGCACCAATGGCCACACCAAAAGGCACCTCCCAAGCACAAACAGCACCTTCCCACACTGACACATGCCTGCAACGGCCTCACGCAGCACTCACCTCACAGCTGCCAAGAGCAGCCAGGCAACCAGCACTGGCCTAGCATGCACTGCTTCACAAGTCACCTCACAACCACCACCACCAGCAGCAGCCAACACCCTAGCACTGCCCGACAAGGCACAGAGGCACAAGTGACCTCACAATGCTGCCTCCAGCTCTGGCCTCGCACACCCTGGGACACAAGGCACCAGCCACAGCAGCAATGGCCACACCAAAAGGCACCTCCCAAGCACAAACAGCACCTTCCCACACTGACACAGGCCTGCGACGGCCTCACGCAGCACTCACCTCACAGCTGCCAAGAGCAGCCAGGCAACCAGCACTGGCCTAGCACGCACTGCTTCACAAGTCACCTCACAACCACCACCACCAGCAGCAGCCAACACCCTAGCACTGCCTGACAAGGCACAGAGGCACAAGAGACCTCACAATGCTGCCTCCAGCTCTGGCCACGCGCACCCTGGGACACAAGGCACCAGCCACAGCACCAATGGCCACACCAAAAGGCACCTTCCAAGCACAAACAGCACCTTCCCACACTGACACATGCCTGCAACGGCCTCACGCAGCACTCACCTCACAGCTGCCAAGAGCAGCCAGGCAACCAGCACTGGCCTAGCACGCACTGCTTCACAAGTCACCTCACAACCACCACCACCAGCAGCAGCCAACACCCTAGCACTGCCCGCCAAGGCACAGAGGCACAAGGGACCTCACAGTGCTGTTTCCAGCTCTGGCCTCGCACATCCTGGGACACAAGGCACCACCCACAGCACCAATGGCCACACCAAAAGCACCTCCCAAGCACAAACAGCACCTTCCCACACTGACACATGCCTGCGACGGCCTCACGCAGCACTCACCTCACAGCTGCCAAGAGCAGCCAGGCAACCAGCACTGGCCTAGCACGCACTGCTTCACAAGTCACCTCACAACCACCACCACCAGCAGCAGCCAACACCCTAGCACTGCCCGACAAGGCACAGAGGCACAAGTGACCTCACAATGCTGCCTCCAGCTCTGCCCTCGCACACCCTGGGACACAAGGCACCAGCCACAGCACCAATGGCCACACCAAAAGGCACCTCCTAAGCACAAAGAGCACATTCCCACACTGACACATGCCTGCGACGGCCTCACGCAGCACTCACCTCACAGCTGCCAAGAGCAGCCAGGCAACCAGCACTGGCCTAGCACGCACTGCTTCACAAGTCACCTCACAACCACCACCACCAGCAGCAGCCAACACCCTAGCACTGCCTGCCAAGGCACAGAGGCACAAGTGACCTCACAATGCTGCCTCCATCTCTGGCCTCGCACACCCTGGGACACAAGGCACCAGCCACAGCACCAATGGCCACACCAAAAGGCACCTCCCAAGCACAAACAGCACCTTCCCACACTGACACATGCCTGCGACGGCCTCACGCAGCACTCACCTCACAGCTGCCAAGAGCAGCCAGGCAACCAGCACTGGCCTAGCACGCACTGCTTCACAAGTCACCTCACAACCACCACCACCAGCAGCAGCCAACACCCTAGCACTGCCCGCCAAGGCACAGAGGCACAAGTGACCTCACAGTGCTGCCTCCAGCTCTGGCCTCGCACACCCTGGGACACATGGCACCAGCCACAGCACCAATGGCCACACCAAAAGGCACCTCCCAAGCACAAACAGCACCTTCCCACACTGACACATGCCTGCGACGGCCTCACGCAGCACTCACCTCACAGCTGCCAAGAGCAGCCAGGCAACCAGCACTGGCCTAGCACGCACTGCTTCACAAGTCACCTCACAACCACCACCACCAGCAGCAGCCAACACCCTAGCACTGCCCGACAAGGCACAGAGGCACAAGTGACCTCACAGTGCTGCCTCCAGCTCTGGCCTCGCACACCCTGGGACACAAGGCACCAGCCACAGCACCAATGGCCACACCAAAAGGCACCTCCCAAGCACAAACAGCACCTTCCCACACTGACACATGCCTGCGACGGCCTCACACTGCACTCACCTCACAGCTGCCAAGAGCAGCCAGGCAACCAGCACTGGCATAGCACGCACTGCTTCACAAGTCACCTCACAACCACCACCAGCAGCAGCAGCCAACACCCTAGTACTGCCCGACAAGGCACAGAGGCACAAGTGACCTCACAATGCTGCCTCCAGCTCTGCCCTCTCACAACCTGGGCAACAAGGCACCAGCCACAGCACCAATGGCCACACCAAAAGGCACTTCCCAAGCACAAACAGCACCTTCCCACACTGACACAGGCCTGCGATGGCCTCACGCAGCACTCACCTCACAGCTGCCAAGAGCAGCCAGGCAACCAGCACTGGCCTAGCACGCACTGCTTCACAAGTCACCTCACAACCACCACCACCAGCAGCAGTCAACACCCTAGCACTGCCCGCCAAGGCACAGAGGCACAAGTGACCTCACAATGCTGCCTCCAGCTCTGGCCTCGCACACCCTGGGACACAAGGCACCAGCCACAGCACCAATGGCCACACCAAAAGGCTCCTCCCAAGCACAAACAGCACCTTCCCACACTGACACATGCCTGCGACGGCCTCACGCAGCACTCACCTCACAGCTGCCAAGAGCAGCCAGGCAACCAGCACTGGCCTAGCACGCACTGCTTCACAAGTCACCTCACAACCACCGCCACCAGCAGCAGCCAACACCCTAGCACTGCCCGACAAGGCACAGAGGCACAAGTGACCTCACAGTGCTGCCTCCAGCTCTGGCCTCGCACACCCTGGGACACAAGGCACCAGCCACAGCACCAATGGCCACACCAAAAGGCACCTCCCAAGCACAAACAGCACCTTCCCACACTGACACATGCCTGCGACGGCCTCACGCAGCACTCACCTCACAGCTGCCAAGAGCAGCCAGGCAACCAGCACTGGCCTAGCACGCACTGCTTCACAAGTCACCTCACAACCACCACCACCACCAGCAGCCAACACCCTAGCACTGCCCGCCAAGGCACAGAGGCACTAGTGACCTCACAGTGCTGCCTCCAGCTCTGCCCTCGCACACCCTGGGACACAAGGCACCAGCCACAGCACCAATGGCCACACCAAAAGGCACCTCCTAAGCACAAACAGCACCTTCCCACACTGACACATGCCTGTGACGGCCTCACGCAGCACTCACCTCACAGCTGCCAAGAGCAGCCAGGCAACCAGCACTGGCCTAGCACGCACTGCTTCACAAGTCACCTCACAACCACCACCACCAGCAGCAGCCAACACCCTAGCACTGCCCGCCAAGGCACAGAGGCACAAGTGACCTCACAATGCTGCCTCCAGCTCTGGCCTCGCACACCCTGGGACACAAGGCACCAGCCACAGCACCAATGGCCACACCAAAAGGCACCTCCCAAGCACAAACAGCACCTTCCCACACTGACACATGCCTGCGACGGCCTCACGCAGCACTCACCTCACAGCTGCCAAGAGCAGCCAGGCAACCAGCACTGGCCTAGCACACACTGCTTCACAAGTCACCTCACAACCACCACCACCAGCAGCAGCCAACACCCTAGCACTGCCCGCCAAGGCACAGAGGCACAAGTGACCTCACAATGCTGCCTCCAGCTCTGGCCTCACACACCCTGGGCCACAAGGCACCAGCCACAGCACCAATGGCCACACCAAAAGGCACCTCCCAAGCACAAACAGCACCTTCCCACACTGACACATGCCTGCGACGGCCTCACGCAGCACTCACCTCACAGCTGCCAAGAGCAGCCAGGCAACCAGCACTGGCCTAGCACGCACTGCTTCACAAGTCACCTCACAACCACCACCACCAGCAGCAGCCAACACCCTAGCACTGCCCGACAAGGCACAGAGGCACAAGTGACCTCACAGTGCTGCCTCCAGCTCTGCCCTCGCACACCCTGGGACACAAGGCACCACCCACAGCACCAATGGCCACACCAAAAGGCACCTCCCAAGCACAAACAGCACCTTCCCACACTGACACATGCCTGCCAGGGCCTCACACAGCACTCACCTCACAGCTGCCAAGAGCAGCCAGGCAACCAGCACTGGGCTAGCACGCACTGCTTCACAAGTCACCTCACAACCACCACCAGCAGCAGCAGCCAACACCCTAGCACTGCCCGCCAATGCACAGAGGCACAAGTGACCTCACAGTGCTGCCTCCAGCTCTGGCCTCGCACACCCTGGGACACAAGGCACCAGCCACAGCACCAATGGCCACACCAAAACGCACCTCCCAAGCACAAACAGCACCTTCCCACACTGACACATGCCTGCGACGGCCTCACGCAGCACTCACCTCACAGCTGCCAAGAGCAGCCAGGCAACCAGCACTGGCCTAGCACGCACTGCTTCACAAGTCACGTCACAACCACCACCACCACCAGCAGCCAACACCCTAGCACTGCCCGCCAAGGCACAGAGGCACAAGTGACCTCACAATGCTGCCTCCAGCTCTGGCCTCGCACATCCTGGGACACAAGGCACCACCCACACCACCAATGGCCACACCAAAAGGCACCTCCCAAGCACAAACAGCACCTTCCCACACTGACACATGCCTGCGACGGCCTCACGCAGCACTCACCTCACAGCTGCCAAGAGCAGCCAGGCAACCAGCACTGGCCTAGCACGCACTGCTTCACAAGTCACCTCACAACCACCACCACCAGCAGCAGCCAACACCCTAGCACTGCCTGCCAAGGCACAGAGGCACAAGTGACCTCACAGTGCTGCCTCCAGCTCTGGCCTCGCACACCCTGGGACACAAGGCACCAGCCACAGCACCAATGGCCACACCAAAAGGCACCTCCCAAGCACAAACAGCACCTTCCCACACTGACACATGCCTGCAACGGCCTCACGCAGCACTCACCTCACAGCTGCCAAGAGCAGCCAGGCAACCAGCACTGGCCTAGCACGCACTGCTTCACAAGTCACCTCACAACCACCACCACCAGCAGCAGCCAACACCCTAGCACTGCCCGCCAATGCACAGAGGCACAAGTGACCTCACAGTGCTGCCTCCAGCTCTGGCCTCGCACACCCTGGGACACAAGGCATCAGCCACAGCACCAATGGCCACACCAAAAGGCACCTCCCAAGCACAAACAGTACCTTCCGAAACTGACACGTGCCTGCAACGGCCTCACGCAGCACTCACCTCACAGCTGCCAAGAGCAGCCAGGCAACCAGCACTGGCCTAGCACGCACTGCTTCACAAGTCACCTCACAACCACCACCACCAGCAGCAGCCAACACCCTAGCACTGCCCGACAAGGCACAGAGGCACAAGTGACCTCACAGTGCTGCCTCCAGCTCTGCCCTCGCACACCCTGGGACACAAGGCACCACCCACAGCACCAATGGCCACACCAAAAGGCACCTCCCAAGCACAAACAGCACCTTCCCACACTGACACATGCCTGCCAGGGCCTCACGCAGCACTCACCTCACAGCTGCCAAGAGCAGCCAGGCAACCAGCACTGGCCTAGCACGCACTGCTTCACAAGTCACCTCACAACCACCACCACCAGCAGCAGCCAACACCCTAGCACTGCCCGACAAGGCACAGAGGCACAAGTGACCTCACAATGCTGCCTCCAGCTCTGGCCTCGCACACTCTGGGATACAAGGCACCAGCCACAGCACCAATGGCCACACCAAAAGGCACCTCCCAAGCACAAACAGCACCTTCCCACACTGACACATGCCTGCGACGGCCTCACGCAGCACTCACCTCACAGCTGCCAAGAGCAGCCAGGCAACCAGCACTGGCCTAGCACGCACTGCTTCACAAGTCACCTCACAACCACCACCACCAGCAGCAGCCAACACCCTAGCACTGCCCGACAAGGCACAGAGGCACAAGTGACCTCACAATGCTGCCTCCAGCTCTGGCCTCGCATACCCTAGGACACAAGGCACCAGCCACAGCACCAATGGCCACACCAAAAGGCACCTCCCAAGGACGAAAAGCACCTTCCCACACTGACACATGCCTGCGATGGCCTCACGCAGCACTCACCTCACAGCTGCCAAGAGCAGCCAGGCAACCAGCACTGGCCTAGCACGCACTGCTTCACAAGTCACCTCACAACCACCACCACCAGCAGCAGCCAACACCCTAGCACTGCCCGCCAAGGCACAGAGGCACAAGGGACCTCACAATGCTGCCTCCAGCGCTGCCCTCGCACACCCTGGGACACAAGGCACCAGCCACAGCACCAATGGCCACACCAAAAGGCACCTCCCAAGCACAAACAGCACCTTCCCACACTGACACATGCCTGCGACGGCCTCACGCAGCACTCACCTCACAGCTGCCAAGAGCAGCCAGGCAACCAGCACTGGCCTAGCACGCACTGCTTCACAAGTCACCTCACAACCACCACCACCAGCAGCAGCCAACACCCTAGCACTGCCCGACAAGGCACAGAGGCACAAGTGACCTCACAATGCTGCCTCCAGCTCTGGCCTCGCACACCCTGTGACACAAGGCACCAGCCACAGCACCAATGGCCACACCAAAAGGCACCTCCCAAGCACAAACAGCACCTTCCCACACTGACACAGGCCTGCGACGGCCTCACGCAGCACTCACCTCACAGCTGCCAAGAGCAGCCAGGCAACCAGCACTGGCCTAGCACGCACTGCTTCACAAGTCACCTCACAACCACCACCACCAGCAGCAGCCAACACCCTAGCACTGCCTGACAAGGCACAGAGGCACAAGAGACCTCACAATGCTGCCTCCAGCTCTGGCCACGCGCACCCTGGGACACAAGGCACCAGCCACAGCACCAATGGCCACACCAAAAGGCACCTTCCAAGCACAAACAGCACCTTCCCACACTGACACATGCCTGCAACGGCCTCACGCAGCACTCACCTCACAGCTGCCAAGAGCAGCCAGGCAACCAGCACTGGCCTAGCACGCACTGCTTCACAAGTCACCTCACAACCACCACCACCAGCAGCAGCCAACACCCTAGCACTGCCCGCCAAGGCACAGAGGCACAAGGGACCTCACAGTGCTGTTTCCAGCTCTGGCCTCGCACATCCTGGGACACAAGGCACCACCCACAGCACCAATGGCCACACCAAAAGGCACCTCCCAAGCACAAACAGCACCTTCCCACACTGACACATGCCTGCGACGGCCTCACGCAGCACTCACCTCACAGCTGCCAAGAGCAGCCAGGCAACCAGCACTGGCCTAGCACGCACTGCTTCACAAGTCACCTCACAACCACCACCACCAGCAGCAGCCAACACCCTAGCACTGCCCGACAAGGCACAGAGGCACAAGTGACCTCACAATGCTGCCTCCAGCTCTGCCCTCGCACACCCTGGGACACAAGGCACCAGCCACAGCACCAATGGCCACACCAAAAGGCACCTCCTAAGCACAAAGAGCACATTCCCACACTGACACATGCCTGCGACGGCCTCACGCAGCACTCACCTCACAGCTGCCAAGAGCAGCCAGGCAACCAGCACTGGCCTAGCACGCACTGCTTCACAAGTCACCTCACAACCACCACCACCAGCAGCAGCCAACACCCTAGCACTGCCCGCCAAGGCACAGAGGCACAAGTGACCTCACAATGCTGCCTCCATCTCTGGCCTCGCACACCCTGGGACACAAGGCACCAGCCACAGCACCAATGGCCACACCAAAAGGCACCTCCCAAGCACAAACAGCACCTTCCCACACTGACACATGCCTGCGACGGCCTCACGCAGCACTCACCTCACAGCTGCCAAGAGCAGCCAGGCAACCAGCACTGGCCTAGCACGCACTGCTTCACAAGTCACCTCACAACCACCACCAGCAGCAGCCAACACCCTAGCACTGCCCGCCAAGGCACAGAGGCACAAGTGACCTCACAATGCTGCCTCCAGCTCTGCCCTCGCACACCCTGGGACACATGGCACCACCCACAGCACCAATGGCCACACCAAAAGGCACCTCCCAAGCACAAACAGCACCTTCCCACACTGACACATGCCTGCGACGGCCTCACGCAGCACTCACCTCACAGCTGCCAAGAGCAGCCAGGCAACCAGCACTGGCCTAGCACGCACTGCTTCACAAGTCACCTCACAACCACCACCACCAGCAGCAGCCAACACCCTAGCACTGCCCGACAAGGCACAGAGGCACAAGTGACCTCACAGTGCTGCCTCCAGCTCTGGCCTCGCACATCCTGGGACACAAGGCACCAGCCACAGCACCAATGGCCACACCAAAAGGCACCTCCCAAGCACAAACAGCACCTTCCCACACTGACACATGCCTGCGACGGCCTCACGCAGCACTCACCTCACAGCTGCCAAGAGCAGCCAGGCAACCAGCACTGGCCTAGCACGCACTGCTTCACAAGTCACCTCACAACCACCACCACCAGCAGCAGCCAACACCCTAGCACTGCCCGACAAGGCACAGAGGCACAAGTGACCTCACAATGCTGCCTCCAGCTCTGCCCTCGCACACCCTGGGACACAAGGCACCAGCCACAGCACCAATGGCCACACCAAAAGGCACCTCCTAAGCACAAAGAGCACATTCCCACACTGACACATGCCTGCGACGGCCTCACGCAGCACTCACCTCACAGCTGCCAAGAGCAGCCAGGCAACCAGCACTGGCCTAGCACGCACTGCTTCACAAGTCACCTCACAACCACCACCACCAGCAGCAGCCAACACCCTAGCACTGCCCGACAAGGCACAGAGGCACAAGTGACCTCACAATGCTGCCTCCATCTCTGGCCTCGCACACCCTGGGACACAAGGCACCAGCCACAGCACCAATGGCCACACCAAAAGGCACCTCCCAAGCACAAACAGCACCTTCCCACACTGACACATGCCTGCGACGGCCTCACGCAGCACTCACCTCACAGCTGCCAAGAGCAGCCAGGCAACCAGCACTGGCCTAGCACGCACTGCTTCACAAGTCACCTCACAACCACCACCAGCAGCAGCCAACACCCTAGCACTGCCCGCCAAGGCACAGAGGCACAAGTGACCTCACAATGCTGCCTCCAGCTCTGGCCTCGCACACCCTGGGACACAAGGCACCACCCACAGCACCAATGGCCACACCAAAAGGCACCTCCCAAGCACAAACAGCACCTTCCTACACTGACACATGCCTGCGACGGCCTCACGCAGCACTCACCTCACAGCTGCCAAGAGCAGCCAGGCAACCAGCACTGGCCTAGCACGCACTGCTTCACAAGTCACCTCACAACCACCACCACCAGCAGCAGCCAACACCCTAGCACTGCCCGACAAGGCACAGAGGCACAAGTGACCTCCCAGTGCTGCCTCCAGCTCTGGCCACGCGCACCCTGGGACACAAGGCATCAGCCACAGCACCAATGGCCACACCAAAAGGCACCTCCCAAGCACAAACAGCACCTTCCCACACTGACACATGCCTGCGACGGCCTCACGCAGCACTCACCTCACAGCTGCCAAGAGCAGCCAGGCAACCAGCACTGGCCTAGCACGCACTGCTTCACAAGTCACCTCACAACCACCACCACCAGCAGCAGCCAACACCCTAGCACTGCCCGCCAAGGTACAGAGGCACAAGAGACCTCACAATGCTGCCTCCAGCTCTGCCCTCGCACACCCTGGGACACAAGGCACCAGCCACAGCACCAATGGCCACACCAAAAGGCACCTCCCAAGCACAAACAGCACCTTCCCACACTGACACATGCCTGCAACGGCCTCACGCAGCACTCACCTCACAGCTGCCAAGAGCAGCCAGGCAACCAGCACTGGCCTAGCACGCACTGCTTCACAAGTCACCTCACAACCACCACCACCAGCAGCAGCCAACACCCTAGCACTGCCTGCCAAGGCACAGAGGCACAAGTGACCTCACAATGCTGCCTCCAGCTCTGGCCTCGCACACCCTGGGACACAAGGCACCAGCCACACCACCAATGGCCACACCAAAAGGCACCTCCCAAGCACAAACAGCACCTTCCCACACTGACACATGCCTGCGACGGCCTCACGCAGCACTCACCTCACAGCTGCCAAGAGCAGCCAGGCAACCAGCACTGGCCTAGCACGCACTGCTTCACAAGTCACCTCACAACCACCACCACCAGCAGCAGCCAACACCCTAGCACTGCCCGCCAAGGCACAGAGGCACAAGTGACCTCACAATGCTGCCTCCAGCTCTGCCCTCGCACACCCTGGGACACAAGGCACCAGCCACAGCACCAATGGCCACACCAAAAGGCACCTCCCAAGCACAAACAGCATCTTCCCACACTGACACATGCCTGCGACGGCCTCACGCAGCACTCACCTCACAGCTGCCAAGAGCAGCCAGGCAACCAGCACTGGCCTAGCACGCACTGCTTCACAAGTCACCTCACAACCACCACCACCAGCAGCAGCCAACACCCTAGCACTGCCCGACAAGGCACAGAGGCACAAGTGACCTCCCAGTGCTGCCTCCAGCTCTGGCCACGCGCACCCTGGGACACAAGGCATCAGCCACAGCACCAATGGCCACACCAAAAGGCACCTCCCAAGCACAAACAGCACCTTCCCACACTGACACATGCCTGCGACGGCCTCACGCAGCACTCACCTCACAGCTGCCAAGAGCAGCCAGGCAACCAGCACTGGCCTAGCACGCACTGCTTCACAAGTCACCTCACAACCACCACCACCAGCAGCAGCCAACACCCTAGCACTGCCCGCCAAGGTACAGAGGCACAAGAGACCTCACAATGCTGCCTCCAGCTCTGCCCTCGCACACCCTGGGACACAAGGCACCAGCCACAGCACCAATGGCCACACCAAAAGGCACCTCCCAAGCACAAACAGCACCTTCCCACACTGACACATGCCTGCAACGGCCTCACGCAGCACTCACCTCACAGCTGCCAAGAGCAGCCAGGCAACCAGCACTGGCCTAGCACGCACTGCTTCACAAGTCACCTCACAACCACCACCACCAGCAGCAGCCAACACCCTAGCACTGCCTGCCAAGGCACAGAGGCACAAGTGACCTCACAATGCTGCCTCCAGCTCTGGCCTCGCACACCCTGGGACACAAGGCACCAGCCACACCACCAATGGCCACACCAAAAGGCACCTCCCAAGCACAAACAGCACCTTCCCACACTGACACATGCCTGCGACGGCCTCACGCAGCACTCACCTCACAGCTGCCAAGAGCAGCCAGGCAACCAGCACTGGCCTAGCACGCACTGCTTCACAAGTCACCTCACAACCACCACCACCAGCAGCAGCCAACACCCTAGCACTGCCCGCCAAGGCACAGAGGCACAAGTGACCTCACAATGCTGCCTCCAGCTCTGCCCTCGCACACCCTGGGACACAAGGCACCAGCCACAGCACCAATGGCCACACCAAAAGGCACCTCCCAAGCACAAACAGCATCTTCCCACACTGACACATGCCTGCGACGGCCTCACGCAGCACTCACCTCACAGCTGCCAAGAGCAGCCAGGCAACCAGCACTGGCCTAGCACGCACTGCTTCACAAGTCACCTCACAACCACCACCACCAGCAGCAGCCAACACCCTAGCACTGCCCGACAAGGCACAGAGGCACAAGTGACCTCCCAGTGCTGCCTCCAGCTCTGGCCACGCGCACCCTGGGACACAAGGCATCAGCCACAGCACCAATGGCCACACCAAAAGGCACCTCCCAAGCACAAACAGCACCTTCCCACACTGACACATGCCTGCGACGGCCTCACGCAGCACTCACCTCACAGCTGCCAAGAGCAGCCAGGCAACCAGCACTGGCCTAGCACGCACTGCTTCACAAGTCACCTCACAACCACCACCACCAGCAGCAGCCAACACCCTAGCACTGCCCGCCAAGGTACAGAGGCACAAGAGACCTCACAATGCTGCCTCCAGCTCTGCCCTCGCACACCCTGGGACACAAGGCACCAGCCACAGCACCAATGGCCACACCAAAAGGCACCTCCCAAGCACAAACAGCACCTTCCCACACTGACACATGCCTGCAACGGCCTCACGCAGCACTCACCTCACAGCTGCCAAGAGCAGCCAGGCAACCAGCACTGGCCTAGCACGCACTGCTTCACAAGTCACCTCACAACCACCACCACCAGCAGCAGCCAACACCCTAGCACTGCCTGCCAAGGCACAGAGGCACAAGTGACCTCACAATGCTGCCTCCAGCTCTGGCCTCGCACACCCTGGGACACAAGGCACCAGCCACACCACCAATGGCCACACCAAAAGGCACCTCCCAAGCACAAACAGCACCTTCCCACACTGACACATGCCTGCGACGGCCTCACGCAGCACTCACCTCACAGCTGCCAAGAGCAGCCAGGCAACCAGCACTGGCCTAGCACGCACTGCTTCACAAGTCACCTCACAACCACCACCACCAGCAGCAGCCAACACCCTAGCACTGCCCGCCAAGGCACAGAGGCACAAGTGACCTCACAATGCTGCCTCCAGCTCTGCCCTCGCACACCCTGGGACACAAGGCACCAGCCACAGCACCAATGGCCACACCAAAAGGCACCTCCCAAGCACAAACAGCATCTTCCCACACTGACACATGCCTGCGACGGCCTCACGCAGCACTCACCTCACAGCTGCCAAGAGCAGCCAGGCAACCAGCACTGGCCTAGCACGCACTGCTTCACAAGTCACCTCACAACCACCACCACCAGCAGCAGCCAACACCCTAGCACTGCCTGACAAGGCACAGAGGCACAAGTGACCTCCCAGTGCTGCCTCCAGCTCTGGCCACGCGCACCCTGGGACACAAGGCATCAGCCACAGCACCAATGGCCACACCAAAAGGCACCTCCCAAGCACAAACAGCACCTTCCCACACTGACACATGCCTGCGACGGCCTCACGCAGCACTCACCTCACAGCTGCCAAGAGCAGCCAGGCAACCAGCACTGGCCTAGCACGCACTGCTTCACAAGTCACCTCACAACCACCACCACCAGCAGCAGCCAACACCCTAGCACTGCCCGCCAAGGTACAGAGGCACAAGAGACCTCACAATGCTGCCTCCAGCTCTGCCCTCGCACACCCTGGGACACAAGGCACCAGCCACAGCACCAATGGCCACACCAAAAGGCACCTCCCAAGCACAAACAGCACCTTCCCACACTGACACATGCCTGCAACGGCCTCACGCAGCACTCACCTCACAGCTGCCAAGAGCAGCCAGGCAACCAGCACTGGCCTAGCACGCACTGCTTCACAAGTCACCTCACAACCACCACCACCAGCAGCAGCCAACACCCTAGCACTGCCTGCCAAGGCACAGAGGCACAAGTGACCTCACAATGCTGCCTCCAGCTCTGGCCTCGCGCACCCTGGGACACAAGGCACCAGCCACACCACCAATGGCCACACCAAAAGGCACCTCCCAAGCACAAACAGCACCTTCCCACACTGACACAGGCCTGCGACGGCCTCACGCAGCACTCACCTCACAGCTGCCAAGAGCAGCCAGGCAACCAGCACTGGCCTAGCACGCACTGCTTCACAAGTCACCTCACAACCACCACCAGCAGCAGCCAACACCCTAGCACTGCCCGCCAAGGCACAGAGGCACAAGTGACCTCACAATGCTGCCTCCAGCTCTGCCCTCGCACACCCTGGGACACAAGGCACCAGCCACAGCACCAATGGCCACACCAAAAGGCACCTTCCAAGCACAAACAGCACCTTCCCACACTGACACATGCCTGCAACGGCCTCACGCAGCACTCACCTCACAGCTGCCAAGAGCAGCCAGGCAACCAGCACTGGCCTAGCACGCACTGCTTCACAAGTCACCTCACAACCACCACCACCAGCAGCAGCCAACACCCTAGCACTGCCCGCCAAGGCACAGAGGCACAAGGGACCTCACAGTGCTGTTTCCAGCTCTGGCCTCGCACATCCTGGGACACAAGGCACCACCCACAGCACCAATGGCCACACCAAAAGGCACCTCCCAAGCACAAACAGCACCTTCCCACACTGACACATGCCTGCGACGGCCTCACGCAGCACTCACCTCACAGCTGCCAAGAGCAGCCAGGCAACCAGCACTGGCCTAGCACGCACTGCTTCACAAGTCACCTCACAACCACCACCACCAGCAGCAGCCAACACCCTAGCACTGCCCGACAAGGCACAGAGGCACAAGTGACCTCACAATGCTGCCTCCAGCTCTGCCCTCGCACACCCTGGGACACAAGGCACCAGCCACAGCACCAATGGCCACACCAAAAGGCACCTCCTAAGCACAAAGAGCACATTCCCACACTGACACATGCCTGCGACGGCCTCACGCAGCACTCACCTCACAGCTGCCAAGAGCAGCCAGGCAACCAGCACTGGCCTAGCACGCACTGCTTCACAAGTCACCTCACAACCACCACCACCAGCAGCAGCCAACACCCTAGCACTGCCCGCCAAGGCACAGAGGCACAAGTGACCTCACAATGCTGCCTCCATCTCTGGCCTCGCACACCCTGGGACACAAGGCACCAGCCACAGCACCAATGGCCACACCAAAAGGCACCTCCCAAGCACAAACAGCACCTTCCCACACTGACACATGCCTGCGACGGCCTCACGCAGCACTCACCTCACAGCTGCCAAGAGCAGCCAGGCAACCAGCACTGGCCTAGCACGCACTGCTTCACAAGTCACCTCACAACCACCACCAGCAGCAGCCAACACCCTAGCACTGCCCGCCAAGGCACAGAGGCACAAGTGACCTCACAATGCTGCCTCCAGCTCTGCCCTCGCACACCCTGGGACACATGGCACCACCCACAGCACCAATGGCCACACCAAAAGGCACCTCCCAAGCACAAACAGCACCTTCCCACACTGACACATGCCTGCGACGGCCTCACGCAGCACTCACCTCACAGCTGCCAAGAGCAGCCAGGCAACCAGCACTGGCCTAGCACGTACTGCTTCACAAGTCACCTCACAACCACCACCACCAGCAGCAGCCAACACCCTAGCACTGCCCGCCAAGGCACAGAGGCACAAGTGACCTCACAGTGCTGCCTCCAGCTCTGGCCTCGCACATCCTGGGACACAAGGCACCAGCCACAGCACCAATGGCCACACCAAAAGGCACCTCCCAAGCACAAACAGCACCTTCCCACACTGACACATGCCTGCGACGGCCTCACGCAGCACTCACCTCACAGCTGCCAAGAGCAGCCAGGCAACCAGCACTGCCCTAGCACGCACTGCTTCACAAGTCACCTCACAACCACCATCACCAGCAGCAGCCAACACCCTAGCACTGCCCGACAAGGCACAGAGGCACAAGTGACCTCACAATGCTGCCTCCAGCTCTGCCCTCGCACACCCTGGGACACAAGGCACCAGCCACAGCACCAATGGCCACACCAAAAGGCACCTCCTAAGCACAAAGAGCACATTCCCACACTGACACATTCCTGCGACGGCCTCACGCAGCACTCACCTCACAGCTGCCAAGAGCAGCCAGGCAACCAGCACTGGCCTAGCACGCACTGCTTCACAAGTCACCTCACAACCACCACCAGCAGCAGCCAACACCCTAGCACTGCCCGCCAAGGCACAGAGGCACAAGTGACCTCACAATGCTGCCTCCAGCTCTGGCCTCGCACACCCTGGGACACAAGGCACCACCCACAGCACCAATGGCCACACCAAAAGGCACCTCCCAAGCACAAACAGCACCTTCCTACACTGACACATGCCTGCGACGGCCTCACGCAGCACTCACCTCACAGCTGCCAAGAGCAGCCAGGCAACCAGCACTGGCCTAGCACGCACTGCTTCACAAGTCACCTCACAACCACCACCACCAGCAGCAGCCAACACCCTAGCACTGCCCGACAAGGCACAGAGGCACAAGTGACCTCCCAGTGCTGCCTCCAGCTCTGGCCACGCGCACCCTGGGACACAAGGCATCAGCCACAGCACCAATGGCCACACCAAAAGGCACCTCCCAAGCACAAACAGCACCTTCCCACACTGACACATGCCTGCGACGGCCTCACGCAGCACTCACCTCACAGCTGCCAAGAGCAGCCAGGCAACCAGCACTGGCCTAGCACGCACTGCTTCACAAGTCACCTCACAACCACCACCACCAGCAGCAGCCAACACCCTAGCACTGCCCGCCAAGGTACAGAGGCACAAGAGACCTCACAATGCTGCCTCCAGCTCTGCCCTCGCACACCCTGGGACACAAGGCACCAGCCACAGCACCAATGGCCACACCAAAAGGCACCTCCCAAGCACAAACAGCACCTTCCCACACTGACACATGCCTGCAACGGCCTCACGCAGCACTCACCTCACAGCTGCCAAGAGCAGCCAGGCAACCAGCACTGGCCTAGCACGCACTGCTTCACAAGTCACCTCACAACCACCACCACCAGCAGCAGCCAACACCCTAGCACTGCCTGCCAAGGCACAGAGGCACAAGTGACCTCACAATGCTGCCTCCAGCTCTGGCCTCGCACACCCTGGGACACAAGGCACCAGCCACACCACCAATGGCCACACCAAAAGGCACCTCCCAAGCACAAACAGCACCTTCCCACACTGACACATGCCTGCGACGGCCTCACGCAGCACTCACCTCACAGCTGCCAAGAGCAGCCAGGCAACCAGCACTGGCCTAGCACGCACTGCTTCACAAGTCACCTCACAACCACCACCACCAGCAGCAGCCAACACCCTAGCACTGCCCGCCAAGGCACAGAGGCACAAGTGACCTCACAATGCTGCCTCCAGCTCTGCCCTCGCACACCCTGGGACACAAGGCACCAGCCACAGCACCAATGGCCACACCAAAAGGCACCTCCCAAGCACAAACAGCATCTTCCCACACTGACACATGCCTGCGACGGCCTCACGCAGCACTCACCTCACAGCTGCCAAGAGCAGCCAGGCAACCAGCACTGGCCTAGCACGCACTGCTTCACAAGTCACCTCACAACCACCACCACCAGCAGCAGCCAACACCCTAGCACTGCCCGACAAGGCACAGAGGCACAAGTGACCTCCCAGTGCTGCCTCCAGCTCTGGCCACGCGCACCCTGGGACACAAGGCATCAGCCACAGCACCAATGGCCACACCAAAAGGCACCTCCCAAGCACAAACAGCACCTTCCCACACTGACACATGCCTGCGACGGCCTCACGCAGCACTCACCTCACAGCTGCCAAGAGCAGCCAGGCAACCAGCACTGGCCTAGCACGCACTGCTTCACAAGTCACCTCACAACCACCACCACCAGCAGCAGCCAACACCCTAGCACTGCCCGCCAAGGTACAGAGGCACAAGAGACCTCACAATGCTGCCTCCAGCTCTGCCCTCGCACACCCTGGGACACAAGGCACCAGCCACAGCACCAATGGCCACACCAAAAGGCACCTCCCAAGCACAAACAGCACCTTCCCACACTGACACATGCCTGCAACGGCCTCACGCAGCACTCACCTCACAGCTGCCAAGAGCAGCCAGGCAACCAGCACTGGCCTAGCACGCACTGCTTCACAAGTCACCTCACAACCACCACCACCAGCAGCAGCCAACACCCTAGCACTGCCTGCCAAGGCACAGAGGCACAAGTGACCTCACAATGCTGCCTCCAGCTCTGGCCTCGCGCACCCTGGGACACAAGGCACCAGCCACACCACCAATGGCCACACCAAAAGGCACCTCCCAAGCACAAACAGCACCTTCCCACACTGACACATGCCTGCGACGGCCTCACGCAGCACTCACCTCACAGCTGCCAAGAGCAGCCAGGCAACCAGCACTGGCCTAGCACGCACTGCTTCACAAGTCACCTCACAACCACCACCACCAGCAACAGCCAACACCCTAGCACTGCCTGCCAAGGCACAGAGGCACAAGTGACCTCCCAGTGCTGCCTCCAGCTCTGGCCACGCGCACCCTGGGACACAAGGCATCAGCCACAGCACCAATGGCCACACCAAAAGGCACCTCCCAAGCACAAACAGCACCTTCCCACACTGACACATGCCTGCGATGGCCTCACGCAGCACTCACCTCACAGCTGCCAAGAGCAGCCAGGCAACCAGCACTGGCCTAGCATGCACTGCTTCACAAGTCACCTCACAACCATCACCACCAGCAGCAGCCAACACCCTAGCACTGCCTGCCAAGGCACAGAGGCACAAGTGACCTCACAATGCTGCCTCCAGCTCTGCCCTCTCACACCCTGGGACACAAGGCACCAGCCACAGTACCAATGGCCACACCAAAACGCACCTCCCAAGCACAAACAGCACCTTCCCACACTGACACATGCCTGCGACGGCCTCACGCAGCACTCACCTCACAGCTGCCAAGAGCAGCCAGGCAACCAGCACTGGCCTAGCACACACTGCTTCACAAGTCACCTCACAACCACCACCACCAGCAGCAGCCAACACCCTAGCACTGCCCGACAAGGCACAGAGGCACAAGTGACCTCACAGTGCTGCCTCCAGCTCTGGCCTCGCACATCCTGGGACACAAGGCACCAGCCACAGCACCAATGGCCACACCAAAAGGCACCTCCCAAGCACAAACAGCACCTTCCCACACTGACACATGCCTGCAACGGCCTCACGCAGCACTCACCTCACAGCTGCCAAGAGCAGCCAGGCAACCAGCACTGGCCTAGCACGCACTGCTTCACAAGTCACCTCACAACCACCACCAGCAGCAGCCAACACCCTAGCACTGCCCGCCAAGGCACAGAGGCACAAGTGACCTCACAATGCTGCCTCCAGCTCTGGCCTCGCACACCCTCGGA
Source organism: Rhea pennata (assembly GCF_028389875.1). Taxonomy (NCBI): domain Eukaryota; kingdom Metazoa; phylum Chordata; class Aves; order Rheiformes; family Rheidae; genus Rhea; species Rhea pennata. The sequence continues at coordinate 204,762 of NW_026907705.1, read as the reverse complement.
CACAAGGCACCACCCACAGCACCAATGGCCACACCAAAAGGCACCTCCCAAGCACAAACAGCAACTTCCCACACTGACACATGCCTGCGACGGCCTCACGCAGCACTCACCTCACAGCTGCCAAGAGCAGCCAGGCAACCAGCACTGGCCTAGCACGCACTGCTTCACAAGTCACCTCACAACCACCACCACCACCACCAGCCAACACCCTAGCACTGCCCGACAAGGCACAGAGGCACAAGTGACCTCCCAGTGCTGCCTCCAGCTCTGCCCTCGCACACCCTGGGACACATGGCACCAGCCACAGCACCAATGGCCACACCAAAAGGCACCTCCCAAGCACAAACAGCACCTTCCCACACTGACACATGCCTGCGACGGCCTCACGCAGCACTCACCTCACAGCTGCCAAGAGCAGCCAGGCAACCAGCACTGGCCTAGCACGCACTGCTTCACAAGTCACCTCACAACCACCACCACCAGCAGCAGCCAACACCCTAGCACTGCCCGCCAAGGCACAGAGGCACAAGTGACCTCCCAGTGCTGCCTCCAGCTCTGGCCACGCGCACCCTGGGACACAAGGCATCAGCCACAGCACCAATGGCCACACCAAAAGGCACCTCCCAAGCACAAACAGCACCTTCCCACACTGACACATGCCTGCGACGGCCTCACGCAGCACTCACCTCACAGCTGCCAAGAGCAGCCAGGCAACCAGCACTGGCCTAGCATGCACTGCTTCACAAGTCACCTCACAACCATCACCACCAGCAGCAGCCAACACCCTAGCACTGCCTGCCAAGGCACAGAGGCACAAGTGACCTCACAATGCTGCCTCCAGCTCTGCCCTCTCACACCCTGGGACACAAGGCACCAGCCACAGTACCAATGGCCACACCAAAACGCACCTCCCAAGCACAAACAGCACCTTCCCACACTGACACATGCCTGCGACGGCCTCACGCAGCACTCACCTCACAGCTGCCAAGAGCAGCCAGGCAACCAGCACTGGCCTAGCACGCACTGCTTCACAAGTCACCTCACAACCACCACCACCAGCAGCAGCCAACACCCTAGCACTGCCCGCCAAGGCACAGAGGCACAAGTGACCTCCCAGTGCTGCCTCCAGCTCTGCCCTCGCACACCCTGGGACACATGGCACCAGCCACAGCACCAATGGCCACACCAAAACGCACCTCCCAAGCACAAACAGCACCTTCCCACACTGACACATGCCTGCGACGGCCTCACGCAGCACTCACCTCACAGCTGCCAAGAGCAGCCAGGCAACCAGCACTGGCCTAGCACGCACTGCTTCACAAGTCACCTCACAACCACCACCAGCAGCAGCCAACACCCTAGCACTGCACGCCAAGGCACAGAGGCACAAGTGACCTCACAATGCTGCCTCCAGCTCTGGCCTCGCACACCCTCGGACACAAGGCACCACCCACAGCACCAATGGCCACACCAAAAGGCACCTCCCAAGCACAAACAGCACCTTCCCACACTGACACATGCCTGCGACGGCCTCACGCAGCACTCACCTCACAGCTGCCAAGAGCAGCCAGGCAACCAGCACTGGCCTAGCACGCACTGCTTCACAAGTCACCTCACAACCACCACCACCACCAGCAGCCAACACCCTAGCACTGCCCGACAAGGCACAGAGGCACAAGTGACCTCCCAGTGCTGCCTCCAGCTCTGCCCTCGCACACCCTGGGACACATGGCACCAGCCACAGCACCAATGGCCACACCAAAAGGCACCTCCCAAGCACAAACAGCACCTTCCCACACTGACACATGCCTGCGACGGCCTCACGCAGCACTCACCTCACAGCTGCCAAGAGCAGCCAGGCAACCAGTACTGGCCTAGCACGCACTGCTTCACAAGTCACCTCACAACCACCACCAGCAGCAGCCAAAACCGTAGCACTGCCCGACAAGGCACAGAGGCACAAGTGACCTCCCAGTGCTGCCTCCAGCTCTGCCCTCGCACACCCTGGGACACAAGGCACCACCCACACCACCAATGGCCACACCAAAAGGCACCTCCCAAGCACAAACAGCACCTTCCCACACTGACACATGCCTGCGACGGCCTCACGCAGCACTCACCTCACAGCTGCCAAGAGCAGCCAGGCAACCAGCACTGGCCTAGCACGCACTGCTTCACAAGTCACCTCACAACCACCACCACCAGCAGCAGCCAACACCCTAGCACTGCCCGCCAAGGCACAGAGGCACAAGTGACCTCCCAGTGCTGCCTCCAGCTCTGGCCACGCGCACCCTGGGACACAAGGCATCAGCCACAGCACCAATGGCCACACCAAAAGGCACCTCCCAAGCACAAACAGCACCTTCCCACACTGACACATGCCTGCGACAGCCTCACGCAGCACTCACCTCACAGCTGCCAAGAGCAGCCAGGCAACCAGCACTGGCCTAGCACACACTGCTTCACAAGTCACCTCACAACCACCACCACCAGCAGCAGCCAACACCCTAGCACTGCCCGCCAAGGCACAGAGGCACAAGTGACCTCACAGTGCTGCCTCCAGCTCTGGCCTCGCACACCCTGGGACACAAGGCACCAGCCACAGCACCAATGGCCACACCAAAAGGCACCTCCCAAGCACAAACAGCACCTTCCCACACTGACACATGCCTGCCAGGGCCTCACGCAGCACTCACCTCACAGCTGCCAAGAGCAGCCAGGCAACCAGCACTGGCCTAGCACGCACTGCTTCACAAGTCACCTCACAACCACCACCACCAGCAGCCAAAACCCTAGCACTGCCCGACAAGGCACAGAGGCACAAGTGACCTCACAATGCTGCCTCCAGCTCTGCCCTCGCACACCCTGGGACACAAGGCACCACCCACAGCACCAATGGCCACACCAAAAGGCACCTCCCAAGCACAAACAGCACCTTCCCACACTGACACATGCCTGCGACGGCCTCACGCAGCACTCACCTCACAGCTGCCAAGAGCAGCCAGGCAACCAGCACTGGCCTAGCACGCACTGCTTCACAAGTCACCTCACAACCACCACCACCAGCAGCAGCCAACACCCTAGCACTGCCCGACAAGGCACAGAGGCACAAGAGACCTCACAATGCTGCCTCCAGCTCTGGCCACGCGCACCCTGGGACACAAGGCACCAGCCACAGCACCAATGGCCACACCAAAAGGCACCTCCCAAGCACAAACAGCACCTTCCCACACTGACACATGCCTGCAACGGCCTCACGCAGCACTCACCTCACAGCTGCCAAGAGCAGCCAGGCAACCAGCACTGGCCTAGCACACACTGCTTCACAAGTCACCTCACAACCACCACCACCAGCAGCAGCCAACACCCTAGCACTGCCCGACAAGGCACAGAGGCACAAGTGACCTCACAGTGCTGCCTCCAGCTCTGGCCTCGCACACCCTGGGACACAAGGCACCAGCCACAGCAGCAATGGCCACACCAAAAGGCACCTCCCAAGCACAAACAGCACCTTCCCACACTGACACATGCCTGCGACGGCCTCACGCAGCACTCACCTCACAGCTGCCAAGAGCAGCCAGGCAACCAGCACTGGCCTAGCACGCACTGCTTCACAAGTCACCTCACAACCACCACCACCACCAGCAGCCAACACCCTAGCACTGCCCGACAAGGCACAGAGGCACAAGTGACCTCCCAGTGCTGCCTCCAGCTCTGCCCTCGCACACCCTGGGACACATGGCACCAGCCACAGCACCAATGGCCACACCAAAAGGCACCTCCCAAGCACAAACAGCACCTTCCCACACTGACACATGCCTGCGACGGCCTCACGCAGCACTCACCTCACAGCTGCCAAGAGCAGCCAGGCAACCAGCACTGGCCTAGCACGCATTGCTTCACAAGTCACCTCACAACCACCACCAGCAGCAGCCAAAACCGTAGCACTGCCCGACAAGGCACAGAGGCACAAGTGACCTCACAGTGCTGCCTCCAGCTCTGCCCTCTCACACCCTGGGACACAAGGCACCACCCACAGCACCAATGGCCACACCAAAAGGCACCTCCCAAGCACAAACAGCACCTTCCCACACTGACACATGCCTGCGACGGCCTCACGCAGCACTCACCTCACAGCTGCCAAGAGCAGCCAGGCAACCAGCACTGGCCTAGCACGCACTGCTTCACAAGTCACCTCACAACCACCACCACCAGCAGCAGCCAACACCCTAGCACTGCCCGCCAAGGCACAGAGGCACAAGTGACCTCCCAGTGCTGCCTCCAGCACTGGCCACGCGCACCCTGGGACACAAGGCATCAGCCACAGCACCAATGGCCACACCAAAAGGCACCTCCCAAGCACAAACAGCACCTTCCCACACTGACACATGCCTGCGACGGCCTCACGCAGCACTCACCTCACAGCTGCCAAGAGCAGCCAGGCAACCAGCACTGGCCTAGCACACACTGCTTCACAAGTCACCTCACAACCACCACCACCAGCAGCAGCCAACACCCTAGCACTGCCCGCCAAGGCACAGAGGCACAAGTGACCTCACAGTGCTGCCTCCAGCTCTGGCCTCGCACACCCTGGGACACAAGGCACCAGCCACAGCAGCAATGGCCACACCAAAAGGCACCTCCCAAGCACAAACAGCACCTTCCCACACTGACACATGCCTGCGACGGCCTCACGCAGCACTCACCTCACAGCTGCCAAGAGCAGCCAGGCAACCAGCACTGGCCTAGCACGCACTGCTTCACAAGTCACCTCACAACCACCACCAGCAGCAGCCAACACCCTAGCACTGCCCGACAAGGCACAGAGGCACAAGTGACCTCACAATGCTGCCTCCAGCTCTGCCCTCGCACACCCTGGGACACAAGGCACCACCCACAGCACCAATGGCCACACCAAAAGGCACCTCCCAAGCACAAACAGCACCTTCCCACACTGACACATGCCTGCCAGGGCCTCACGCAGCACTCACCTCACAGCTGCCAAGAGCAGCCAGGCAACCAGCACTGGCCTAGCACGCACTGCTTCACAAGTCACCTCACAACCACCACCACCAGCAGCAGCCAACACCCTAGCACTGCCCGACAAGGCACAGAGGCACAAGAGACCTCACAATGCTGCCTCCAGCTCTGGCCACGCGCACCCTGGGACACAAGGCACCAGCCACAGCACCAATGGCCACACCAAAAGGCACCTCCCAAGCACAAACAGCACCTTCCCACACTGACACATGCCTGCAACGGCCTCACGCAGCACTCACCTCACAGCTGCCAAGAGCAGCCAGGCAACCAGCACTGGCCTAGCACACACTGCTTCACAAGTCACCTCACAACCACCACCACCAGCAGCAGCCAACACCCTAGCACTGCCCGCCAAGGCACAGAGGCACAAGTGACCTCACAGTGCTGCCTCCAGCTCTGGCCTCGCACACCCTGGGACACAAGGCACCAGCCACAGCAGCAATGGCCACACCAAAACGCACCTCCCAAGCACAAACAGCACCTTCCCACACTGACACATGCCTGCGACGGCCTCACGCAGCACTCACCTCACAGCTGCCAAGAGCAGCCAGGCAACCAGCACTGGCCTAGCACGCACTGCTTCACAAGTCACCTCACAACCACCACCACCACCAGCAGCCAACACCCTAGCACTGCCCGACAAGGCACAGAGGCACAAGTGACCTCCCAGTGCTGCCTCCAGCTCTGCCCTCTCACACCCTGGGACACATGGCACCAGCCACAGCACCAATGGCCACACCAAAAGGCACCTCCCAAGCACAAACAGCACCTTCCCACACTGACACATGCCTGCGACGGCCTCACGCAGCACTCACCTCACAGCTGCCAAGAGCAGCCAGGCAACCAGCACTGGCCTAGCACGCACTGCTTCACAAGTCACCTCACAACCACCACCAGCAGCAGCCAACACCCTAGCACTGCCCGCCAAGGCACAGAGGCACAAGTGACCTCAAAATGCTGCCTCCAGCTCTGGCTTCGCACACCCTGGGACACAAGGCACCACCCACAGCACCAATGGCCACACCAAAAGGCACCTCCCAAGCACAAACAGCACCTTCCCACACTGACACATGCCTGCGACGGCCTCACGCAGCACTCACCTCACAGCTGCCAAGAGCAGCCAGGCAACCAGCACTGGCCTAGCACGCACTGCTTCACAAGTCATCTCACAACCACCACCACCAGCAACAGCCAACACCCTAGCACTGCCCGCCAAGGCACAGAGGCACAAGTGACCTCCCAGTGCTGCCTCCAGCTCTGGCCACGCGCACCCTGGGACACAAGGCATCAGCCACAGCACCAATGGCCACACCAAAAGGCACCTCCCAAGCACAAACAGCACCTTCCCACACTGACACATGCCTGCGACGGCCTCACGCAGCACTCACCTCACAGCTGCCAAGAGCAGCCAGGCAAAAAGCACTGGCCTAGCACGCACTGCTTCACAAGTCACCTCACAACCATCACCACCAGCAGCAGCCAACACCCTAGCACTGCCTGCCAAGGCACAGAGGCACAAGTGACCTCCCAGTGCTGCCTCCAGCTCTGCCCTCGCACACCCTGGGACACATGGCACCAGCCACAGCACCAATGGCCACACCAAAAGGCACCTCCCAAGCACAAACAGCACCTTCCCACACTGACACAGGCCTGCGACGGCCTCACGCAGCACTCACCTCACAGCTGCCAAGAGCAGCCAGGCAACCAGCACTGGCCTAGCACGCACTGCTTCACAAGTCACCTCACAACCACCACCACCAGCAGCAGCCAACACCCTAGCACTGCCCGCCAAGGCACAGAGGCACAAGTGACCTCCCAGTGCTGCCTCCAGCTCTGGCCACGCGCACCCTGGGACACAAGGCATCAGCCACAGCACCAATGGCCACACCAAGACGCACCTCCCAAGCACAAACAGCACCTTCCCACACTGACACATGCCTGCGACGGCCTCACGCAGCACTCACCTCACAGCTGCCAAGAGCAGCCAGGCAACCAGCACTGGCCTAGCACACACTGCTTCACAAGTCACCTCACAACCACCACCACCAGCAGCAGCCAACACCCTAGCACTGCCCGCCAAGGCACAGAGGCACAAGTGACCTCACAGTGCTGCCTCCAGCTCTGGCCTCGCACACCCTGGGACACAAGGCACCAGCCACAGCAGCAATGGCCACTCCAAAAGGCACCTCCCAAGCACAAACAGCACCTTCCCACACTGACACATGCCTGCGACGGCCTCACGCAGCACTCACCTCACAGCTGCCAAGAGCAGCCAGGCAACCAGCACTGGCCTAGCACGCACTGCTTCACAAGTCACCTCACAACCACCACCAGCAGCAGCCAACACCCTAGCACTGCCTGCCAAGGCACAGAGGCACAAGGGACCTCACAATGCTGCCTCCAGCTCTGCCCTCTCACACCCTGGGACACAAGGCACCAGCCACAGCACCAATGGCCACACCAAAAGGCACCTCCCAAGCACAAACAGCACCTTCCCACACTGACACATGCCTGCCAGGGCCTCACGCAGCACTCACCTCACAGCTGCCAAGAGCAGCCAGGCAACCAGCACTGGCCTAGCACGCACTGCTTCACAAGTCACCTCACAACCACCACCACCACCAGCAGCCAACACCCTAGCACTGCCCGCCAAGGCACAGAGGCACAAGTGACCTCACAGTGCTGCCTCCAGCTCTGGCCTCGCACACCCTGGGACACAAGGCACCACCCACACCACCAATGGCCACACCAAAACGCACCTCCCAAGCACAAACAGCACCTTCCACACTGACACGTGCCTGCGACGGCCTCACGCAGCACTCACCTCACAGCTGCCAAGAGCAGCCAGGCAACCAGCACTGGCCTAGCACGCACTGCTTCACAAGTCACCTCACAACCACCACCACCACCACCAGCCAACACCCTAGCACTGCCCGACAAGGCACAGAGAAACAAGTGACCTCACAGTGCTGCCTCCAGCTCTGGCCTCGCACACCCTGGGACACAAGGCACCAGCCACAGCACCAATGGCCACACCAAAAGGCACCTCCCAAGCACAAACAGCACCTTCCCACACTGACACATGCCTGCCAGGGCCTCACGCAGCACTCACCTCACAGCTGCCAAGAGCAGCCAGGCAACCAGCACTGGCCTAGCACGCACTGCTTCACAAGTCACCTCACAACCACCACCACCAGCAGCAGCCAACACCCTAGCACTGCCTGCCAAGGCACAGAGGCACAAGGGACCTCACAATGCTGCCTCCAGCTCTGCCCTCTCACACCGTGGGACACAAGGCACCAGCCACAGCACCAATGGCCACACCAAAAGGCACCTCCAAAGCACAAACAGCACCTTCCCACACTGACACATGCCTGCCAGGGCCTCACGCAGCACTCACCTCACAGCTGCCAAGAGCAGCCAGGCAACCAGCACTGGCCTAGCACGCACTGCTTCACAAGTCACCTCACAACCACCACCACCAGCAGCAGCCAACACCCTAGCACTGCCCGCCAAGGCACAGAGGCACAAGTGACCTCACAATGCTGCCTCCAGCTCTGGCCTCGCACAACCTGGGACACAAGGCACCAGCCACAGCACCAATGGCCACACCAAAAGGCAACTCCCAAGCACAAACAGCACCTTCCCACACTGACACGTGCCTGCGACGGCCTCACGCAGCACTCACCTCACAGCTGCCAAGAGCAGCCAGGCAACCAGCACTGGCCTAGCACACACTGCTTCACAAGTCACCTCACAACCACCACCACCAGCAGCAGCCAACACCCTAGCACTGCCCGACAAGGCACAGAGGCACAAGTTACCTCACAATGCTGCCTCCAGCTCTGCCCTCGCACACCCTGGGACACATGGCACCAGCCACAGCACCAATGGCCACACCAAAACGCACCTCCCAAGCACAAACAGCACCTTCCCACACTGACACATGCCTGCCAGGGCCTCACGCAGCACTCACCTCACAGCTGCCAAGAGCAGCCAGGCAACCAGCACTGGCCTAGCACGCACTGCTTCACAAGTCACCTCACAACCACCACCAGCAGCAGCCAACACCCTAGCAATGCCCAACAAGGCACAGAGGCACAAGTGACCTCACAATGCTGCCTCCAGCTCTGGCCTCGCACATCCTGGGACACAAGGCACCAGCCACAGCACCAATGGCCACACCAAAAGGCACCTCCCAAGCACAAACAGCACCTTCCCACACTGACACATGCCTGCGACGGCCTCACGCAGCACTCACCTCACAGCTGCCAAGAGCAGCCAGGCAACCAGCACTGGCCTAGCACGCACTGCTTCACAAGTCACCTCCTAACCACCACCAGCAGCAGCCAACACCCTAGCACTGCCTGCCTAGGCACAGAGGCACAAGTGACCTCAAAATGCTGCCTCCAGCTCTGGCCTCGCACATCCTGGGACACAAGGCACCAGCCACAGCACCAATGGCCACACCAAAAGGCACCTCCCAAGCACAAACAGCACCTTCCCACACTGACACATGCCTGCGACAGCCTCACGCAGCACTCACCTCACAGCTGCCAAGAGCAGCCAGGCAACCAGCACTGGCCTAGCACGCACTGCTTCACAAGTCACCTCACAACCACCACCACCAGCGGCAGCCAACACCCTAGCACTGCCTGCCAAGGCACAGAGGCACAAGTGACCTCACAATGCTGCCTCCAGCTCTGCCCTCTCACAACCTGGGCAACAAGGCACCAGCCACAGCACCAATGGCCACACCAAAAGGCACCTCCCAAGGACAAACAGCACCTTCCCACGCTGACACAGGCCTGTGACGGCCTCACGCAGCACTCACCTCACAGCTGCCAAGAGCAGCCAGGCAACCAGCACTGGCCTAGCACGCACTGCTTCACAAGTCACCTCACAACCACCACCACCACCACCAGCCAACACCCTAGCACTGCCCGACAAGGCACAGAGGCACAAGTGACCTAACAGTGCTGCCTCCAGCTCTGGCCTCGCACACCCTGGGACACAAGGCACCAGCCACAGCACCAATGGCCACACCAAAAGGCACCTCCCAAGCACAAACAGCACCTTCCCACACTGACACATGCCTGCGACGGCCTCACGCAGCACTCACCTCACAGCTGCCAAGAGCAGCCAGGCAACCAGCACTGGCCTAGCATGCACTGCTTCACAAGTCACTTCACAACCACCACCACCAGCAGCGAACACCCTAGCACTGCCCGACAAGGCACAGAGGCACAAGTGACCTCACAATGCTGCCTCCAGCTCTGGCCTCGCACATCCTGGGACACAAGGCACCAGCCACAGCACCAATGGCCACACCAAAAGGCACCTCCCAAGGACAAACAGCACCTTCCCACACTGACACATGCCTGCGACGGCCTCACGCAGCACTCACCTCACAGCTGCCAAGAGCAGCCAGGCAACCAGCACTGGCCCAGCACGCACTGCTTCACAAGTCACCTCACAACCACCACCACCAGCAGCAGCCAACACCCTAGCACTGCCCGCCAAGGCACAGAGGCACAAGTGACCTCACAATGCTGCCTCCAGCTCTGGCCTCGCACAACCTGGGACACAAGGCACCAGCCACAGCACCAATGGCCACACCAAAAGGCACCTCCCAAGCACAAACAGCACCTTCCCACACTGAAACGTGCCTGCGACGGCCTCACGCAGCACTCACCTCACAGCTGCCAAGAGCAGCCAGGCAACCAGCACTGGCCTAGCACGCACTGCTTCACAAGTCACCTCACAACCACCACCACCACCACCAGCCAACACCCTAGCACTGCCCGCCAAGGCGCAGAGGCACAAGTTACCTCACAATGCTGCCTCCAGCTCTGGCCTCGCACACCCTGGGACACATGGCACCAGCCACAGCACCAATGGCCACACCAAAAGGCACCTCCCAAGCACAAAAAGCACCTTCCCACACTGACACATGCCTGCGACGGCCTCACGCAGCACTCACCTCACAGCTGCCAAGAGCAGCCAGGCAACCAGCACTGGCCTAGCACGCACTGCTTCACAAGTCACCTCACAACCACCACCAGCAGCAGCCAACACCCTAGCACTGCCCGACAAGGCACAGAGGCACAAGTGACCTCACAATGCTGCCTCCAGCTCTGGCCTCGCACATCCTGGGACACAAGGCACCAGCCACAGCACCAATGGTCACACCAAAAGGCACCTCCCAAGCACAAACAGCACCTTCCCACACTGACACATGCCTGCGACGGCCTCACGCAGCACTCACCTCACAGCTGCCAAGAGCAGCCAGGCAACCAGCACTAGCCTAGCATGCACTGCTTCACAAGTCACCTCACAACCACCACCACCAGCAGCAGCCAACACCCTAGCACTGCCTGCCAAGGCACAGAGGCACAAGTGACCTCACAATGCTGCCTCCAGCTCTGGCCTCGCACACCCTGGGACACAAGGCACCAGCCACAGCACCAATGGCCACACCAAAAGGCACCTCCCAAGCACAAACAGCACCTTCCCACACTGACACATGCCTGCGACGGCCTCACGCAGCACTCACCTCACAGCTGCCAAGAGCAGCCAGGCAACCAGCACTGGCCTAGCACGCACTGCTTCACAAGTCACCTCACAACCACCACCACCTCCACCAGCCAACACCCTAGCACTGCCCGACAAGGCACAGAGGAAAAAGTGACCTCCCAGTGCTGCCTCCAGCTCTGCCCTCTCACAACCTGGGCAACAAGGCACCAGCCACAGCACCAATGGCCACACCAAAAGGCACCTTCCAAGGACAAACAGCACCTTCCCACGCTGACACATGCCTGCGACGGCCTTACGCAGCACTCACCTCACAGCTGCCAAGAGCAGCCAGGCAACCAGCACTGGCCTAGCACGCACTGCTTCACAAGTCACCTCACACCCACCACCACCAGCAGCAGCCAACACCCTAGCACTGCCTACCAAGGCACAGAGGCACAAGTGACCTCACAGTGCTGCCTGCAGCTCTGCCCTCGCACACCCTGGGACACAAGGCACCAGCCACAGCACCAATGGCCACACCAAAACGCACCTCCCAAGCACAAACAGCACCTTCCCACACTGACACATGCCTGCGACGGCCTCACGCAGCACTCACCTCACAGCTGCCAAGAGCAGCCAGGCAACCAGCACTGGCCTAGCACGCACTGCTTCACAAGTCACCTCACAACCACCACCACCACCAGCAGCCAACACCCTAGCACTGCCCGACAAGGCACAGAGGCACAAGTGACCTCACAATGCTGCCTCCAGCTCTGCCCTCTCACAACCTGGGCAACAAGGCACCAGCCACAGCACCAATGGCCACACCAAAACGCACCTCCCAAGCACAAACAGCACCTTCCCACACTGACACATGCCTGCGACGGCCTCACGCAGCACTCACCTCACAGCTGCCAAGAGCAGCCAGGCAACCAGCACTGGCCTAGCACGCACTGCTTCACAAGTCACTTCACAACCACCACCACCACCAGCAGCCAACACCCTAGCACTGCCCGACAAGGCACAGAGGCACAAGTGACCTCACAATGCTGCCTCCAGCTCTGGCCTCGCACACCCTGGGACACAAGGCACCAGCCACAGCACCAATGGCCACACCAAAAGGCACCTCCCAAGGACAAACAGCACCTTCCCACACTGACACATGCCTGCGACGGCCTCACGCAGCACTCACCTCACAGCTGCCAAGAGCAGCCAGGCAACCAGCACTGGCCTAGCACGCACTGCTTCACAAGTCACCTCACAACCACCACCACCAGCAGCAGCCAACACCCTAGCACTGCCCGACAAGGCACAGAGGCACAAGTGACCTCACAGTGCTGCCTCCAGCTCTGCCCTCGCACAACCTGAGACACAAGGCACCAACCACAGCACCAATGGCCACACCAAAAGGCACCTCCCAAGGACAAACAGCACCTTCCCACACTGACACGTGCCTGCGATGGCCTCACGCAGCACTCACCTCACAGCTGCCAAGAGCAGCCAGGCAACCAGCACTGGCCTAGCACGCACTGCTTCACAAGTGACCTCACAACCACCACCACCAGCAGCCAACACCCTAGCACTGCCCGACAAGGCACAGAGGCACAAGTGACCTCACAATGCTGCCTCCAGCTCTGGCCTCGCATATCCTGGGACACAAGGCACCAGCCACAGCACCAATGGCCACACCAAAAGGCACCTCCCAAGCACAAACAGCACCTTCCCACACTGACACATGCCTGCCAGGGCCTCACGCTGCACTCACCTCACAGCTGCCAAGAGCAGCCAGGCAACCAGCACTGGCCTAGCACGCACTGCTTCACAAGTCACCTCACAACCACCACCAGCAGCAGCCAACACCCTAGCACTACCAGACAAGGCACAGAGGCACAAGTGACCTCACAATGCTGCCTCCAGCTAGGCCCACTCACACCCTGGGACACATGGCACCAGCCACAGCACCAATGGCCACACCAAAAGGCACCTCTCAAGCACAAACAGCACCTTCCCACACTGACACATGCCTGCGACGGCCTCACGCAGCACTCACCTCACAGCTGCCAAGAGCAGCCAGGCAACCAGCACTGGCCTAGCACGCACTGCTTCACAAGTCACCTCACAACCACCACCACCAGCAGCCAACACCCTAGCACTGCCCGACAAGGCACAGAGGCACAAGTGACCTCACAATGCTGCCTCCAGCTCTGGCCTCGCACATCCTGGGACACAAGGCACCAGCCACAGCACCAATGGCCACACCAAAAGGCACCTCCCAAGGACAAACAGCACCTTCCCACACTGACACATGCCTGCGACGGCCTCACGCAGCACTCACCTCACAGCTGCCAAGAGCAGCCAGGCAACCAGCACTGGCCTAGCACGCACTGCTTCACAAGTCACCTCACAACCACCACCACCAGCAGCAGCCAACAACTTAGCACTGCCCGCCAAGGCACAGAGGCACAAGTGACCTCACAATGCTGCCTCCAGCTCTGCCCTCTCACAACCTGGGACACAAGGCACCAGCCACAGCACCAATGGCCACACCAAAAGGCACCTCCCAAGCACAAACAGCACCTTCCCACACTGACACAGGCCTGCAACGGCCTCACGCAGCACTCACCTCACAGCTGCCAAGAGCAGCCAGGCAACCAGCACTGGCCTAGCACGCACTGCTTCACAAGTCACCTCACAACCACCACCACCAGCAGCCAACACCCTAGCACTGCCCGACAAGGCACAGAGGCACAAGTGACCTCACAATGCTGCCTCCAGCTCTGGCCTCGCATATCCTGGGACACAAGGCACCAGCCACAGCACCAATGGCCACACCAAAAGGCACCTCCCAAGCACAAACAGCACCTTCCCACACTGACACATGCCTGCCAGGGCCTCACGCTGCACTCACCTCACAGCTGCCAAGAGCAGCCAGGCAACCAGCACTGGCCTAGCACGCACTGCTTCACAAGTCACCTCACAACCACCACCAGCAGCAGCCAACACCCTAGCACTACCAGACAAGGCACAGAGGCACAAGTGACCTCACAATGCTGCCTCCAGCTCTGCCCACTCACACCCTGGGACACATGGCACCAGCCACAGCACCAATGGCCACACCAAAAGGCACCTCTCAAGCACAAACAGCACCTTCCCACACTGACACATGCCTGCGACGGCCTCACGCAGCACTCACCTCACAGCTGCCAAGAGCAGCCAGGCAACCAGCACTGGCCTAGTACGCACTGCTTCACAAGTCACCTCACAACCACCACCACCACCAGCAGCCAACACCCTAGCACTGCCCGACAAGGCACAGAGGCACAAGTGACCTCACAATGCTGCCTCCAGCTCTGCCCTCGCACACCCTGGGACACAAGGCACCAGCCACAGCACCAATGGCCACACCAAAAGGCACCTCCCAAGCACAAACAGCACCTTCCCACACTGACACATGCCTGCGACGGCCTCACGCAGCACTCACCTCACAGCTGCCAAGAGCAGCCAGGCAACCAGCACTGGCCTAGCACGCACTGCTTCACAAGTCACCTCACAACCACCACCACCAACAGCAGCCAACACCCTAGCACTGCCCGACAAGGCACAGAGGCACAAGTGACCTCACAGTGCTGCCTCTAGCTCTGGCCTCGCACATCCTGGGACACAAGGCACCAGCCACAGCACCAATGGCCACACCAAAAGGCACCTCCCAAGCACAAACAGCACCTTCCCACACTGACACATGCCTGCGACGGCCTCACGCAGCACTCACCTCACAGCTGCCAAGAGCAGCCAGGCAACCAGCACTGGCCTAGCATGCACTGCTTCACAAGTCACCTCACAACCATCACCACCAGCAGCAGCCAACAACTTAGCACTGCCCGACAAGGCACAGAGGCACAAGTGACCTCACAATGCTGCCTCCAGCTCTGCCCTCTCACAACCTGGGACACAAGGCACCAGCCACAGCACCAATGGCCACACCAAAAGGCACCTCCCAAGCACAAACAGCACCTTCCCACACTGACACAGGCCTGCGACGGCCTCACGCAGCACTCACCTCACAGCTGCCAAGAGCAGCCAGGCAACCAGCACTGGCCTAGCACGCACTGCTTCACAAGTCACCTCACAACCACCACCAGCAGCAGCCAACAACTTAGCACTGCCCGACAAGGCACAGAGGCACAAGTGACCTCACAATGCTGCCTCCAGCTCTGGCCTCGCATATCCTGGGACACAAGGCACCAGCCACAGCACCAATGGCCACACCAAAAGGCACCTCCCAAGCACAAACAGCACCTTCCCACACTGACACATGCCTGCGACGGCCTCACGCTGCACTCACCTCAC
Source organism: Rhea pennata (assembly GCF_028389875.1). Classification (NCBI taxonomy): domain Eukaryota; kingdom Metazoa; phylum Chordata; class Aves; order Rheiformes; family Rheidae; genus Rhea; species Rhea pennata. Next base: position 188,859 of record NW_026907705.1, on the reverse strand, counting down.
AGCTGCCAAGAGCAGCCAGGCAACCAGCACTGGCCTAGCACGCACTGCTTCACAAGTCACCTCACAACCACCACCAGCAGCAGCCAACACCCTAGCACTACCAGACAAGGCACAGAGGCACAAGTGACCTCACAATGCTGCCTCCAGCTCTGCCCACTCACACCCTGGGACACATGGCACCAGCCACAGCACCAATGGCCACACCAAAAGGCACCTCTCAAGCACAAACAGCACCTTCCCACACTGACACATGCCTGCGACGGCCTCACGCAGCACTCACCTCACAGCTGCCAAGAGCAGCCAGGCAACCAGCACTGGCCTAGTACGCACTGCTTCACAAGTCACCTCACAACCACCACCACCAGCAGCAGCCAACACCCTAGCACTGCCCGACAAGGCACAGAGGCACAAGTGACCTAACAGTGCTGCCTCCAGCTCTGCCCTCGCACACCCTGGGACACAAGGCACCAGCCACAGCACCAATGGCCACACCAAAAGGCACCTCCCAAGCACAAACAGCACCTTCCCACACTGACACATGCCTGCGACGGCCTCACGCAGCACTCACCTCACAGCTGCCAAGAGCAGCCAGGCAACCAGCACTGGCCTAGCACGCACTGCTTCACAAGTCACCTCACAACCACCACCACCAACAGCAGCCAACACCCTAGCACTGCCCGACAAGGCACAGAGGAACAAGTGACCTCACAGTGCTGCCTCTAGCTCTGGCCTCGCACATCCTGGGACACAAGGCACCAGCCACAGCACCAATGGCCACACCAAAAGGCACCTCCCAAGCACAAACAGCACCTTCCCACACTGACACATGCCTGCGACGGCCTCACGCAGCACTCACCTCACAGCTGCCAAGAGCAGCCAGGCAACCAGCACTGGCCTAGCACGCACTGCTTCACAAGTCACCTCACAACCACCACCACCAGCAGCCAACACCCTAGCACTGCCCGCCAAGGCACAGAGGCACAAGTGACCTCACAATGCTGCCTCCAGCTCTGGCCTCGCACATCCTGGGACACAAGGCACCAGCTACAGCACCAATGGCCACACCAAAAGGCACCTCCCAAGGACAAACAGCACCTTCCCACACTGACACATGCCTGCGACGGCCTCACGCAGCACTCACCTCACAGCTGCCAAGAGCAGCCAGGCAACCAGCACTGGCCTAGCACGCACTGCTTCACAAGTCACCTCACAACCACCACCACCAGCAGCAGCCAACACCCTAGCACTGCCCGACAAGGCACAGAGGCACAAGTGACCTAACAGTGCTGCCTCCAACTCTGCCCTCACACACCCTGGGACACATGGCACCAGCCACAGCACCAATGGCCACACCAAAAGGCACCTCCCAAGCACAAACAGCACCTTCCCACACTGACACAGGCCTGCGATGGCCTCACGCAGCACTCACCTCACAGCTGCCAAGAGCAGCCAGGCAACCAGCACTAGCCTAGCACGCACTGCTTCACAAGTCACCTCACAACCACCACCACCAGCAGCAGCCAACACCCTAGCACTGCCCGACAAGGCACAGAGGCACAAGTGACCTCACAATGCTGCCTCCAGCTCTGGCCTCGCACACCCTGGGACACAAGGCACCAGCCACAGCACCAATGGCCACACCAAAAGGCACCTCCCAAGCACAAACAGCACCTTCCCACACTGACACAGGCAAGCCAGGGCCTCACGCTGCACTCACCTCACAGCTGCCAAGAGCAGCCAGGCAACCAGCACTGGCCTAGCACGCACTGCTTCACAAGTCACCTCATAACCACCACCAGCAGCAGCCAACACCCTAGCACTACCAGACAAGGCACAGAGGCACAAGTGACCTCACAATGCTGCCTCCAGCTCTGGCCTCGCACACCCTGGGACACAAGGCACCAGCCACAGCACCAATGGCCACACCAAAAGGCACCTCCCAAGCACAAACAGCACCTTCCCACACTGACACAGGCAAGCCAGGGCCTCACGCAGCACTCACCTCACAGCTGCCAAGAGCAGCCAGGCAACCAGCACTGGCCTAGCACGCACTGCTTCACAAGTCACCTCACAACCACCACCACCAGCAGCAGCCAACACCCTAGCACTGCCCGACAAGGCACAGAGGCACAAGTGACCTCACAGTGCTGCCTCCAGCTCTGCCCTCACACAACCTGAGACACAAGGCACCAACCACAGCACCAATGGCCACACCAAAAGGCACCTCCCAAGGACAAACAGCACCTTCCCACACTGACACGTGCCTGCGACGGCCTCACGCAGCACTCACCTCACAGCTGCCAAGAGCAGCCAGGCAACCAGCACTGGCCTAGCACGCACTGCTTCACAAGTCACCTCACAACCACCACCACCAGCAGCCAACACCCTAGCACTACCAGACAAGGCACAGAGGCACAAGTGACCTCACAATGCTGCCTCCAGCTCTGCCCACTCACACCCTGGGACACATGGCACCAGCCACAGCACCAATGGCCACACCAAAAGGCACCTCCCAAGCACAAACAGCACCTTCCCACACTGACACATGCCTGCGACGGCCTCACGCAGCACTCACCTCACAGCTGCCAAGAGCAGCCAGGCAACCAGCACTGGCCTAGCACGCACTGCTTCACAAGTCACCTCACAACCACCACCACCAGCAGCCAACACCCTAGCACTGCCCGCCAAGGCACAGAGGCACAAGTGACCTCACAATGCTGCCTCCAGCTCTGGCCTCGCACATCCTGGGACACAAGGCACCAGCCACAGCACCAATGGCCACACCAAAAGGCACCTCTCAAGCACAAACAGCACCTTCCCACACTGACACATGCCTGCGACGGCCTCACGCAGCACTCACCTCACAGCTGCCAAGAGCAGCCAGGCAACCAGCACTGGCCTAGTACGCACTGCTTCACAAGTCACCTCACAACCACCACCACCAGCAGCAGCCAACACCCTAGCACTGCCCGACAAGGCACAGAGGCACAAGTGACCTAACAGTGCTGCCTCCAGCTCTGCCCTCGCACACCCTGGGACACAAGGCACCAGCCACAGCACCAATGGCCACACCAAAAGGCACCTCCCAAGCACAAACAGCACCTTCCCACACTGACACATGCCTGCGACGGCCTCACGCAGCACTCACCTCACAGCTGCCAAGAGCAGCCAGGCAACCAGCACTGGCCTAGCACGCACTGCTTCACAAGTCACCTCACAACCACCACCACCAACAGCAGCCAACACCCTAGCACTGCCCGACAAGGCACAGAGGAACAAGTGACCTCACAGTGCTGCCTCTAGCTCTGGCCTCGCACATCCTGGGACACAAGGCACCAGCCACAGCACCAATGGCCACACCAAAAGGCACCTCCCAAGCACAAACAGCACCTTCCCACACTGACACATGCCTGCGACGGCCTCACGCAGCACTCACCTCACAGCTGCCAAGAGCAGCCAGGCAACCAGCACTGGCCTAGCACGCACTGCTTCACAAGTCACCTCACAACCACCACCACCAGCAGCCAACACCCTAGCACTGCCCGCCAAGGCACAGAGGCACAAGTGACCTCACAATGCTGCCTCCAGCTCTGGCCTCGCACATCCTGGGACACAAGGCACCAGCTACAGCACCAATGGCCACACCAAAAGGCACCTCCCAAGGACAAACAGCACCTTCCCACACTGACACATGCCTGCGACGGCCTCACGCAGCACTCACCTCACAGCTGCCAAGAGCAGCCAGGCAACCAGCACTGGCCTAGCACGCACTGCTTCACAAGTCACCTCACAACCACCACCACCAGCAGCAGCCAACACCCTAGCACTGCCCGACAAGGCACAGAGGCACAAGTGACCTAACAGTGCTGCCTCCAACTCTGCCCTCACACACCCTGGGACACATGGCACCAGCCACAGCACCAATGGCCACACCAAAAGGCACCTCCCAAGCACAAACAGCACCTTCCCACACTGACACAGGCCTGCGATGGCCTCACGCAGCACTCACCTCACAGCTGCCAAGAGCAGCCAGGCAACCAGCACTAGCCTAGCACGCACTGCTTCACAAGTCACCTCACAACCACCACCACCAGCAGCAGCCAACACCCTAGCACTGCCCGACAAGGCACAGAGGCACAAGTGACCTCACAATGCTGCCTCCAGCTCTGGCCTCGCACACCCTGGGACACAAGGCACCAGCCACAGCACCAATGGCCACACCAAAAGGCACCTCCCAAGCACAAACAGCACCTTCCCACACTGACACAGGCAAGCCAGGGCCTCACGCTGCACTCACCTCACAGCTGCCAAGAGCAGCCAGGCAACCAGCACTGGCCTAGCACGCACTGCTTCACAAGTCACCTCATAACCACCACCAGCAGCAGCCAACACCCTAGCACTACCAGACAAGGCACAGAGGCACAAGTGACCTCACAATGCTGCCTCCAGCTCTGGCCTCGCACACCCTGGGACACAAGGCACCAGCCACAGCACCAATGGCCACACCAAAAGGCACCTCCCAAGCACAAACAGCACCTTCCCACACTGACACAGGCAAGCCAGGGCCTCACGCAGCACTCACCTCACAGCTGCCAAGAGCAGCCAGGCAACCAGCACTGGCCTAGCACGCACTGCTTCACAAGTCACCTCACAACCACCACCACCAGCAGCAGCCAACACCCTAGCACTGCCCGACAAGGCACAGAGGCACAAGTGACCTCACAGTGCTGCCTCCAGCTCTGCCCTCACACAACCTGAGACACAAGGCACCAACCACAGCACCAATGGCCACACCAAAAGGCACCTCCCAAGGACAAACAGCACCTTCCCACACTGACACGTGCCTGCGACGGCCTCACGCAGCACTCACCTCACAGCTGCCAAGAGCAGCCAGGCAACCAGCACTGGCCTAGCACGCACTGCTTCACAAGTCACCTCACAACCACCACCACCAGCAGCCAACACCCTAGCACTACCAGACAAGGCACAGAGGCACAAGTGACCTCACAATGCTGCCTCCAGCTCTGCCCACTCACACCCTGGGACACATGGCACCAGCCACAGCACCAATGGCCACACCAAAAGGCACCTCCCAAGCACAAACAGCACCTTCCCACACTGACACATGCCTGCGACGGCCTCACGCAGCACTCACCTCACAGCTGCCAAGAGCAGCCAGGCAACCAGCACTGGCCTAGCACGCACTGCTTCACAAGTCACCTCACAACCACCACCACCAGCAGCCAACACCCTAGCACTGCCCGCCAAGGCACAGAGGCACAAGTGACCTCACAATGCTGCCTCCAGCTCTGGCCTCGCACATCCTGGGACACAAGGCACCAGCCACAGCACCAATGGCCACACCAAAAGGCACCTCCCAAGGACAAACAGCACCTTCCCACACTGACACATGCCTGCGACGGCCTCACGCAGCACTCACCTCACAGCTGCCAAGAGCAGCCAGGCAACCAGCACTGGCCTAGCACGCACTGCTTCACAAGTCACCTCACAACCACCACCACCAGCAGCAGCCAACACCCTAGCACTGCCCGACAAGGCACAGAGGCACAAGTGACCTAACAGTGCTGCCTCCAACTCTGCCCTCACACACCCTGGGACACAAGGCACCAGCCACAGCACCAATGGCCACACCAAAAGGCACCTCCCAAGCACAAACAGCACCTTCCCACACTGACACAGGCCTGCGACGGCCTCACGCAGCACTCACCTCACAGCTGCCAAGAGCAGCCAGGCAACCAGCACTAGCCTAGCACGCACTGCTTCACAAGTCACCTCACAACCACCACCACCAGCAGCAGCCAACACCCTAGCACTGCCCGACAAGGCACAGAGGCACAAGTGACCTCACAATGCTGCCTCCAGCTCTGGCCTCGCACACCCTCGGACACAAGGCACCACCCACAGCACCAATGGCCACACCAAAAGGCACCTCCCAAGCACAAACAGCACCTTCCCACACTGACACAGGCAAGCCAGGGCCTCACGCTGCACTCACCTCACAGCTGCCAAGAGCAGCCAGGCAACCAGCACTGGCCTAGCACGCACTGCTTCACAAGTCACCTCATAACCACCACCAGCAGCAGCCAAAACCCTAGCACTACCAGACAAGGCACAGAGGCACAAGTGACCTCACAATGCTGCCTCCAGCTCTGGCCTCGCACACCCTGGGACACAAGGCACCAGCCACAGCACCAATGGCCACACCAAAAGGCACCTCCCAAGCACAAACAGCACCTTCCCACACTGACACAGGCAAGCCAGGGCCTCACGCAGCACTCACCTCACAGCTGCCAAGAGCAGCCAGGCAACCAGCACTGGCCTAGCACGCACTGCTTCACAAGTCACCTCACAACCACCACCACCAGCAGCAGCCAACACCCTAGCACTGCCCGACAAGGCACAGAGGCACAAGTGACCTCACAGTGCTGCCTCCAGCTCTGCCCTCACACAACCTGAGACACAAGGCACCAACCACAGCACCAATGGCCACACCAAAAGGCACCTCCCAAGGACAAACAGCACCTTCCCACACTGAAACGTGCCTGCGACGGCCTCACGCAGCACTCACCTCACAGCTGCCAAGAGCAGCCAGGCAACCAGCACTGGCCTAGCACGCACTGCTTCACAAGTCACCTCACAACCACCACCACCAGCAGCCAACACCCTAGCACTACCAGACAAGGCACAGAGGCACAAGTGACCTCACAATGCTGCCTCCAGCTCTGCCCTCGCACACCCTGGGACACATGGCACCAGCCACAGCACCAATGGCCACACCAAAAGGCACCTCCCAAGCACAAACAGCACCTTCCCACACTGACACATGCCTGCGACGGCCTCACGCAGCACTCACCTCACAGCTGCCAAGAGCAGCCAGGCAACCAGCACTGGCCTAGCACGCACTGCTTCACAAGTCACCTCACAACCACCACCACCAGCAGCAGCCAACACCCTAGCACTGCCCGCCAAGGCACAGAGGCACAAGTGACCTCACAATGCTGCCTCCAGCTCTGCCCTCGCACACCCTGGGACACAAGGCACCAGCCACAGCACCAATGGCCACACCAAAAGGCACCTCCCAAGCACAAACAGCACCTTCCCACACTGACACATGCCTGCGACGGCCTCACGCAGCACTCACCTCACAGCTGCCAAGAGCAGCCAGGCAACCAGCACTGGCCTAGCACGCACTGCTTCACAAGTCACCTCACAACCACCACCACCAACAGCAGCCAACACCCTAGCACTGCCCGACAAGGCACAGAGGAACAAGTGACCTCACAGTGCTGCCTCCAGCTCTGGCCTCGCACATCCTGGGACACAAGGCACCAGCCACAGCACCAATGGCCACACCAAAAGGCACCTCCCAAACACAAACAGCACCTTCCCACACTGACACATGCCTGCGACGGCCTCACGCAGCACTCACCTCACAGCTGCCAAGAGCAGCCAGGCAACCAGCACTGGCCTAGCACGCACTGCTTCACAAGTCACCTCACAACCACCACCACCAGCAGCCAACACCCTAGCACTGCCTGCCAAGGCACAGAGGCACAAGTGACCTCACAATGCTGCCTCCAGCTCTGGCCTCGCACATCCTGGGACACAAGGCACCAGCCACAGCACCAATGGCCACACCAAAAGGCACCTCCCAAGGACAAACAGCACCTTCCCACACTGACACATGCCTGCGACGGCCTCACGCAGCACTCACCTCACAGCTGCCAAGAGCAGCCAGGCAACCAGCACTGGCCTAGCACGTACTGCTTCACAAGTCACCTCACAACCACCACCACCAGCAGCAGCCAACAACTTAGCACTGCCCGCCAAGGCACAGAGGCACAAGTGACCTCACAGTGCTGCCTCCAGCTCTGCCCTCGCACACCCTGGGACACATGGCACCAGCCACAGCACCAATGGCCACACCAAAAGGCACCTCCCAAGCACAAACAGCACCTTCCCACACTGACACATGCCTGCCAGGGCCTCACGCTGCACTCACCTCACAGCTGCCAAGAGCAGCCAGGCAACCAGCACTGGCCTAGCACGCACTGCTTCACAAGTCACCTCACAACCACCACCAGCAGCAGCAAACACCCTAGCACTGCCTGCCAAGGCACAGAGGCACAAGTGACCTCACAATGCTGCCTCCAGCTCTGCCCACTCAAACCCTGGGACACATGGCACCAGCCACAGCACCAATGGCCACACCAAAAGGCACCTCTCAAGCACAAACAGCACCTTCCCACACTGACACATGCCTGCGACGGCCTCACGCAGCACTCACCTCACAGCTGCCAAGAGCAGCCAGGCAACCAGCACTGGCCTAGCACGCACTGCTTCACAAGTCACCTCACAACAACCACCACCAGCAGCCAACACCCTAGCACTGCCCGACAAGGCACAGAGGCACAAGTGACCTCACAATGCTGCCTCCAGCTCTGGCCTCGCATATCCTGGGACACAAGGCACCAGCCACAGCACCAATGGCCACACCAAAAGGCACCTCCCAAGCACAAACAGCACATTCCCACACTGACACATGCCTGCCAGGGCCTCACGCTGCACTCACCTCACAGCTGCCAAGAGCAGCCAGGCAACCAGCACTGGCCTAGCACGCACTGCTTCACAAGTCACCTCACAACCACCACCACCAGCAGCCAACACCCTAGCACTACCAGACAAGGCACAGAGGCACAAGTGACCTCACAATGCTGCCTCCAGCTCTGCCCACTCACACCCTGGGACACATGGCACCAGCCACAGCACCAATGGCCACACCAAAAGGCACCTCTCAAGCACAAACAGCACCTTCCCACACTGACACATGCCTGCGACGGCCTCACGCAGCACTCACCTCACAGCTGCCAAGAGCAGCCAGGCAACCAGCACTGGCCTAGCACGCACTGCTTCACAAGTCACCTCACAACCACCACCACCAGCAGCAGCCAACACCCTAGCACTGCCCGACAAGGCACAGAGGCACAAGTGACCTCACAATGCTGCCTCCAGCTCTGCCCTCGCACACCCTGGGACACAAGGCACCAGCCACAGCACCAATGGCCACACCAAAAGGCACCTCCCAAGCACAAACAGCACCTTCCCACACTGACACATGCCTGCGACGGCCTCACGCAGCACTCACCTCACAGCTGCCAAGAGCAGCCAGGCAACCAGCACTGGCCTAGCAAGCACTGCTTCACAAGTCACCTCACAACCACCACCACCACCAGCAGCCAACACCCTAGAACTGCCCGACAAGGCACAGAGGCACAAGTGACCTCACAGTGCTGCCTCCAGCTCTGCCCTCGCACACCCTGGGACACAAGGCACCAGCCACAGCACCAATGGCCACACCAAAAGGCACCTCCCAAGCACAAACAGCACCTTCCCACACTGACACATGCCTGCGACGGCCTCACGCAGCACTCACCTCACAGCTGCCAAGAGCAGCCAGGCAACCAGCACTGGCCTAGCAAGCACTGCTTCACAAGTCACCTCACAACCACCACCACCACCAGCAGCCAACACCCTAGCACTGCCTGCCAAGGCACAGAGGCACAAGTGACCTCACAATGCTGCCTCCAGCTCTGGCCTCGCACACCCTGGGACACAAGGCACCAGCCACAGCACCAATGGCCACACCAAAAGGCACCTCCCAAGGACAAACAGCACCTTCCCACACTGACACATGCCTGCGACGGCCTCACGCAGCACTCACCTCACAGCTGCCAAGAGCAGCCAGGCAACCAGCACTGGCCTAGCACGTACTGCTTCACAAGTCACCTCACAACCACCACCACCAGCAGCAGCCAACAACTTAGCACTGCCCGCCAAGGCACAGAGGCACAAGTGACCTCACAGTGCTGCCTCCAGCTCTGCCCTCGCACACCCTGGGACACATGGCACCAGCCACAGCACCAATGGCCACACCAAAAGGCACCTCCCAAGCACAAACAGCACCTTCCCACACTGACACATGCCTGCCAGGGCCTCACGCTGCAATCACCTCACAGCTGCCAAGAGCAGCCAGGCAACCAGCACTGGCCTAGCACGCACTGCTTCACAAGTCACCTCACAACCACCACCAGCAGCAGCCAACACCCTAGCACTACCAGACAAGGCACAGAGGCACAAGTGACCTCACAATGCTGCCTCCAGCTCTGCCCACTCACACCCTGGGACACATGGCACCAGCCACAGCACCAATGGCCACACCAAAAGGCACCTCTCAAGCACAAACAGCACCTTCCCACACTGACACATGCCTGCGACGGCCTCACGCAGCACTCACCTCACAGCTGCCAAGAGCAGCCAGGCAACCAGCACTGGCCTAGCACGCACTGCTTCACAAGTCACCTCACAACCACCACCACCAGCAGCAGCCAACACCCTAGCACTGCCCGACAAGGCACAGAGGCACAAGTGACCTCACAATGCTGCCTCCAGCTCTGGCCTCGCACATCCTGGGACACAAGGCACCAGCCACAGCACCAATGGCCACACCAAAAGGCACCTCCCAAGGACAAACAGCACCTTCCCACACTGACACATGCCTGCGACGGCCTCACGCAGCACTCACCTCACAGCTGCCAAGAGCAGCCAGGCAACCAGCACTGGCCTAGCACGTACTGCTTCACAAGTCACCTCACAACCACCACCAGCAGCAGCAGCCAACACCCTAGCACTGCCCGACAAGGCACAGAGGCACAAGTGACCTAACAGTGCTGCCTCCAGCTCTGCCCTCGCACACCCTGGGACACATGGCACCAGCCACAGCACCAATGGCCACACCAAAAGGCACCTCCCAAGCACAAACAGCACCTTCCCACACTGACACAGGCCTGCGACGGCCTCACGCAGCACTCACCTCACAGCTGCCAAGAGCAGCCAGGCAACCAGCACTGGCCTAGCACGCACTGCTTCACAAGTCACCTCACAACCACCACCACCACCAGCAGCCAACACCCTAGCACTGCCCGACAAGGCACAGAGGCACAAGTGACCTCACAATGCTGCCTCCAGCTCTGGCCTCGCACACCCTGGGACACAAGGCACCAGCCACAGCACCAATGGCCACACCAAAAGGCACCTCCCAAGGACAAACAGCACCTTCCCACACTGACACAGGCAAGCCAGGGCCTAACGCAGCACTCACCTCACAGCTGCCAAGAGCAGCCAGGCAACCAGCACTGGCCTAGCACGCACTGCTTCACAAGTCACCTCACAACCACCACCACCAGCAGCAGCCAACACCCTAGCACTGCCCGACAAGGCACAGAGGCACAAGTGACCTCACAGTGCTGCCTCCAGCTCTGCCCTCACACAACCTGAGACACAAGGCACCAACCACAGCACCAATGGCCACACCAAAAGGCACCTCCCAAGGACAAACAGCACCTTCCCACACTGACACGTGCCTGCGACGGCCTCACGCAGCACTCACCTCACAGCTGCCAAGAGCAGCCAGGCAACCAGCACTGGCCTAGCACGCACTGCTTCACAAGTCACCTCACAACCACCACCAGCAGCAGCCAACACCCTAGCACTGCCCGACAAGGCACAGAGGCACAAGTGACCTCACAATGCTGCCTCCAGCTCTGGCCTCGCACACCCAGGGACACAAGGCACCAGCCACAGCACCAATGGCCACACCAAAAGGCACCTCCCAAGGACAAACAGCACCTTCCCACACTGACACATGCCTGCGACGGCCTCACGCAGCACTCACCTCACAGCTGCCAAGAGCAGCCAGGCAACCAGCACTGGCCTAGCACGTACTGCTTCACAAGTCACCTCACAACCACCACCAGCAGCAGCAGCCAACACCCTAGCACTGCCCGACAAGGCACAGAGGCACAAGTGACCTAACAGTGCTGCCTCCAGCTCTGCCCTCGCACACCCTGGGACACATGGCACCAGCCACAGCACCAATGGCCACACCAAAAGGCACCTCCCAAGCACAAACAGCACCTTCCCACACTGACAGAGGCCTGCGACGGCCTCACGCAGCACTCACCTCACAGCTGCCAAGAGCAGCCAGGCAACCAGCACTGGCCTAGCACGCACTGCTTCACAAGTCACCTCACAACCACCACCACCAGCAGCAGCCAACACCCTAGCACTGCCCGACAAGGCACAGAGGCACAAGTGACCTAACAGTGCTGCCTCCAGCTCTGCCCTCGCACACCCTGGGACACATGGCAAAAGCCACAGCACCAATGGCCACACCAAAAGGCACCTCCCAAGGACAAACAGCACCTTCCCACACTGACACAGGCCTGCGACGGCCTCACGCAGCACTCACCTCACAGCTGCCAAGAGCAGCCAGGCAACCAGCACTAGCCTAGCACGCACTGCTTCACAAGTCACCTCACAACCACCACCACCAGCAGCAGCCAACACCCTAGCACTGCCCGACAAGGCACAGAGGCACAAGTGACCTCACAATGCTGCCTCCAGCTCTGGCCTCGCACACCCTGGGACACAAGGCACCAGCCACAGCACCAATGGCCACACCAAAAGGCACCTCCCAAGCACAAACAGCACCTTCCCACACTGACACATGCCTGCGACGGCCTCACGCAGCACTCACCTCACAGCTGCCAAGAGCAGCCAGGCAACCAGCACTGGCCTAGCACGCACTGCTTCACAAGTCACCTCACAACCACCACCACCAGCAGCAGCCAACACCCTAGCACTGCCCGACAAGGCACAGAGGCACAAGTGACCTAACAGTGCTGCCTCCAGCTCTGCCCTCACACACCCTGGGACACATGGCACCAGCCACAGCACCAATGGCCACACCAAAAGGCACCTCCCAAGCACAAACAGCACCTTCCCACACTGACACAGGCCTGCGACGGCCTCACGCAGCACTCACCTCACAGCTGCCAAGAGCAGCCAGGCAACCAGCACTAGCCTAGCACGCACTGCTTCACAAGTCACCTCACAACCACCACCACCAGCAGCAGCCAACACCCTAGCACTACCAGACAAGGCACAGAGGCACAAGTGACCTCACAATGCTGCCTCCAGCTCTGGCCTCGCACACCCTGGGACACAAGGCACCAGCCACAGCACCAATGGCCACACCAAAAGGCACCTCCCAAGCACAAACAGCACCTTCCCACACTGACACAGGCAAGCCAGGGCCTCACGCAGCACTCACCTCACAGCTGCCAAGAGCAGCCAGGCAACCAGCACTGGCCTAGCATGCACTGCTTCACAAGTCACCTCACAACCACCACCACCAGCAGCAGCCAACACCCTAGCACTGCCCGACAAGGCACAGAGGCACAAGTGACCTAACAGTGCTGCCTCCAGCTCTGCCCTCGCACACCCTGGGACACAAGGCACCAGCCACAGCACCAATGGCCACACCAAAAGGCACCTCCCAAGGACAAACAGCACCTTCCCACACTGACACAGGCCTGCGACGGCCTCACGCAGCACTCACCTCACAGCTGCCAAGAGCAGCCAGGCAACCAGCACTAGCCTAGCACGCACTGCTTCACAAGTCACCTCACAACCACCACCACCAGCAGCAGCCAACACCCTAGCACTGCCCGACAAGGCACAGAGGCACAAGTGACCTCACAATGCTGCCTCCAGCTCTGGCCTCGCACACCCTGGGACACAAGGCACCAGCCACAGCACCAATGGCCACACCAAAAGGCACCTCCCAAGCACAAACAGCACCTTCCCACACTGACACATGCCTGCGACGGCCTCACGCAGCACTCACCTCACAGATGCCAAGAGCAGCCAGGCAACCAGCACTGGCCTAGCACGCACTGCTTCACAAGTCACCTCACAACCACCACCACCAGCAGCAGCCAACACCCTAGCACTGCCCGCCAAGGCACAGAGGCACAAGTGACCTCACAATGCTGCCTCCAGCTCTGCCCTCTCACAACCTGGGACACAAGGCACCAGCCACAGCACCAATGGCCACACCAAAAGGCACCTCCCAAGCACAAACAGCACCTTCCCACACTGACACAGGCCTGCGACGGCCTCACGCAGCACTCACCTCACAGCTGCCAAGAGCAGCCAGGCAACCAGCACTAGCCTAGCACGCACTGCTTCACAAGTCACCTCACAACCACCACCACCAGCAGCAGCCAACACCCTAGCACTGCCCGCCAACGCACAGAGGCACAAGTGACCTCACAGTGCTGCCTCCAGCTCTGGCCTCGCACACCCTGGGACACAAGGCACCAGCCACAGCACCAATGGCCACACCAAAAGGCACCTCCCAAGCACAAACAGCACCTTCCCACACTGACACAGGCAAGCCAGGGCCTCACGCTGCACTCACCTCACAGCTGCCAAGAGCAGCCAGGCAACCAGCACTGGCCTAGCACGCACTGCTTCACAAGTCACCTCATAACCACCACCAGCAGCAGCCAACACCCTAGCACTACCAGACAAGGCACAGAGGCACAAGTGACCTCACAATGCTGCCTCCAGCTCTGGCCTCGCACACCCTGGGACACAAGGCACCAGCCACAGCACCAATGGCCACACCAAAAGGCACCTCCCAAGCACAAACAGCACCTTCCCACACTGACACAGGCCTGCGACGGCCTCACGCAGCACTCACCTCACAGCTGCCAAGAGCAGCCAGGCAACCAGCACTGGCCTAGCACGCACTGCTTCACAAGTCACCTCACAACCACCACCACCAGCAGCAGCCAACACCCTAGCACTGCCCGACAAGGCACAGAGGCACAAGTGACCTCACAGTGCTGCCTCCAGCTCTGCCCTCACACAACCTGAGACACAAGGCACCAACCACAGCACCAATGGCCACACCAAAAGGCACCTCCCAAGGACAAACAGCACCTTCCCACACTGACACGTGCCTGCGACGGCCTCACGCAGCACTCACCTCACAGCTGCCAAGAGCAGCCAGGCAACCAGCACTGGCCTAGCACGCACTGCTTCACAAGTCACCTCACAACCACCACCACCAGCAGCCAACACCCTAGCACTACCAGACAAGGCACAGAGGCACAAGTGACCTCACAATGCTGCCTCCAGCTCTGCCCACTCACACCCTGGGACACATGGCACCAGCCACAGCACCAATGGCCACACCAAAAGGCACCTCCCAAGCACAAACAGCACCTTCCCACACTGACACATGCCTGCGACGGCCTCACGCAGCACTCACCTCACAGCTGCCAAGAGCAGCCAGGCAACCAGCACTGGCCTAGCATGCACTGCTTCACAAGTCACCTCACAACCACCACCACCAGCAGCAGCCAACACCCTAGCACTGCCCGACAAGGCACAGAGGCACAAGTGACCTCACAATGCTGCCTCCAGCTCTGGCCTCGCACACCCTGGGACACAAGGCACCAGCCACAGCACCAATGGCCACACCAAAAGGCACCTCCCAAGCACAAACAGCACCTTCCCACACTGACACATGCCTGCGACGGCCTCACGCTGCACTCACCTCACAGCTGCCAAGAGCAGCCAGGCAACCAGCACTGGCCTAGCACGCACTGCTTCACAAGTCACCTCACAACCACCACCACCAGCAGCAGCCAACACCCTAGCACTACCAGACAAGGCACAGAGGCACAAGTGACCTCACAATGCTGCCTCCAGCTCTGCCCACTCACACCCTGGGACACAAGGCACCAGCCACAGCACCAATGGCCACACCAAAAGGCACCTCCCAAGCACAAACAGCACCTTCCCACACTGACACATGCCTGCGACGGCCTCACGCTGCACTCACCTCACAGCTGCCAAGAGCAGCCAGGCAACCAGCACTGGCCTAGCACGCACTGCTTCACAAGTCACCTCACAACCACCACCACCACCAGCAGCCAACACCCTAGCACTGCCCGACAAGGCACAGAGGCACAAGTGACCTAACAGTGCTGCCTCCAGCTCTGCCCTCACACACCCTGGGACACATGGCACCAGCCACAGCACCAATGGCCACACCAAAAGGCACCTCCCAAGCACAAACAGCACCTTCCCACACTGACACAGGCCTGCGACGGCCTCACGCAGCACTCACCTCACAGCTGCCAAGAGCAGCCAGGCAACCAGCACTAGCCTAGCACGCACTGCTTCACAAGTCACCTCACAACCACCACCACCAGCAGCAGCCAACACCCTAGCACTGCCCGACAAGGCACAGAGGCACAAGTGACCTCACAATGCTGCCTCCAGCTCTGGCCTCGCACACCCTGGGACACAAGGCACCAGCCACAGCACCAATGGCCACACCAAAAGGCACCTCCCAAGCACAAACAGCACCTTCCCACACTGACACAGGCAAGCCAGGGCCTCACGCTGCACTCACCTCACAGCTGCCAAGAGCAGCCAGGCAACCAGCACTGGCCTAGCACGCACTGCTTCACAAGTCACCTCACAACCACCACCACCAGCAGCCAACACCCTAGCACTGCCTGCCAAGGCACAGAGGCACAAGTGACCTCACAATGCTGCCTCCAGCTCTGGCCTCGCACACCCTGGGACACAAGGCACCAGCCACAGCACCAATGGCCACACCAAAAGGCACCTCCCAAGCACAAACAGCACCTTCCCACACTGACACAGGCAAGCCAGGGCCTCACGCAGCACTCACCTCACAGCTGCCAAGAGCAGCCAGGCAACCAGCACTGGCCTAGCACGCACTGCTTCACAAGTCACCTCACAACCACCACCACCAGCAGCAGCCAACACCCTAGCACTGCCCGACAAGGCACAGAGGCACAAGTGACCTCACAATGCTGCCTCCAGCTCTGCCCTCGCACACCCTGGGACACAAGGCACCAGCCACAGCACCAATGGCCACACCAAAAGGCACCTCCCAAGCACAAACAGCACCTTCCCACACTGACACATGCCTGCGACGGCCTCACGCAGCACTCACCTCACAGCTGCCAAGAGCAGCCAGGCAACCAGCACTGGCCTAGCACGCACTGCTTCACAAGTCACCTCACAACCACCACCACCAACAGCAGCCAACACCCTAGCACTGCCCGACAAGGCACAGAGGAACAAGTGACCTCACAGTGCTGCCTCCAGCTCTGGCCTCGCACATCCTGGGACACAAGGCACCAGCCACAGCACCAATGGCCACACCAAAAGGCACCTCCCAAACACAAACAGCACCTTCCCACACTGACACATGCCTGCGACGGCCTCACGCAGCACTCACCTCACAGCTGCCAAGAGCAGCCAGGCAACCAGCACTGGCCTAGCACGCACTGCTTCACAAGTCACCTCACAACCACCACCACCAGCAGCCAACACCCTAGCACTGCCTGCCAAGGCACAGAGGCACAAGTGACCTCACAATGCTGCCTCCAGCTCTGGCCTCGCACATCCTGGGACACAAGGCACCAGCCACAGCACCAATGGCCACACCAAAAGGCACCTCCCAAGGACAAACAGCACCTTCCCACACTGACACATGCCTGCGACGGCCTCACGCAGCACTCACCTCACAGCTGCCAAGAGCAGCCAGGCAACCAGCACTGGCCTAGCACGCACTGCTTCACAAGTCACCTCACAACCACCACCACCAGCAGCCAACACCCTAGCACTGCCTGCCAAGGCACAGAGGCACAAGTGACCTCACAATGCTGCCTCCAGCTCTGGCCTCGCACATCCTGGGACACAAGGCACCAGCCACAGCACCAATGGCCACACCAAAAGGCACCTCCCAAGGACAAACAGCACCTTCCCACACTGACACATGCCTGCGACGGCCTCACGCAGCACTCACCTCACAGCTGCCAAGAGCAGCCAGGCAACCAGCACTGGCCTAGCACGTACTGCTTCACAAGTCACCTCACAACCACCACCACCAGCAGCAGCCAACAACTTAGCACTGCCCGACAAGGCACAGAGGCACAAGTGACCTCACAATGCTGCCTCCAGCTCTGGCCTCGCATATCCTGGGACACAAGGCACCAGCCACAGCACCAATGGCCACACCAAAAGGCACCTCCCAAGCACAAACAGCACATTCCCACACTGACACATGCCTGCCAGGGCCTCACGCTGCACTCACCTCACAGCTGCCAAGAGCAGCCAGGCAACCAGCACTGGCCTAGCACGCACTGCTTCACAAGTCACCTCACAACCACCACCAGCAGCAGCCAACACCCTAGCACTACCAGACAAGGCACAGAGGCACAAGTGACCTCACAATGCTGCCTCCAGCTCTGCCCACTCACACCCTGGGACACATGGCACCAGCCACAGCACCAATGGCCACACCAAAAGGCACCTCTCAAGCACAAACAGCACCTTCCCACACTGACACATGCCTGCGACGGCCTCACGCAGCACTCACCTCACAGCTGCCAAGAGCAGCCAGGCAACCAGCACTGGCCTAGCACGCACTGCTTCACAAGTCACCTCACAACCACCACCACCAGCAGCAGCCAACACCCTAGCACTGCCCGACAAGGCACAGAGGCACAAGTGACCTCACAATGCTGCCTCCAGCTCTGCCCTCGCACACCCTGGGACACAAGGCACCAGCCACAGCACCAATGGCCACACCAAAAGGCACCTCCCAAGCACAAACAGCACCTTCCCACACTGACACATGCCTGCGACGGCCTCACGCAGCACTCACCTCACAGCTGCCAAGAGCAGCCAGGCAACCAGCACTGGCCTAGCACGCACTGCTTCACAAGTCACCTCACAACCACCACCACCACCAGCAGCCAACACCCTAGAACTAACCGACAAGGCACAGAGGAACAAGTGACCTCACAGTGCTGCCTCCAGCTCTGGCCTCGCACATCCTGGGACACAAGGCACCAGCCACAGCACCAATGGCCACACCAAAAGGCACCTCCCAAACACAAACAGCACCTTCCCACACTGACACATGCCTGCGACGGCCTCACGCAGCACTCACCTCACAGCTGCCAAGAGCAGCCAGGCAACCAGCACTGGCCTAGCACGCACTGCTTCACAAGTCACCTCACAACCACCACCACCAGCAGCCAACACCCTAGCACTGCCTGCCAAGGCACAGAGGCACAAGTGACCTCACAATGCTGCCTCCAGCTCTGGCCTCGCACACCCTGGGACACAAGGCACCAGCCACAGCACCAATGGCCACACCAAAAGGCACCTCCCAAGGACAAACAGCACCTTCCCACACTGACACATGCCTGCGACGGCCTCACGCAGCACTCACCTCACAGCTGCCAAGAGCAGCCAGGCAACCAGCACTGGCCTAGCACGTACTGCTTCACAAGTCACCTCACAACCACCACCACCAGCAGCAGCCAACAACTTAGCACTGCCCGCCAAGGCACAGAGGCACAAGTGACCTCACAGTGCTGCCTCCAGCTCTGCCCTCGCACACCCTGGGACACATGGCACCAGCCACAGCACCAATGGCCACACCAAAAGGCACCTCCCAAGCACAAACAGCACCTTCCCACACTGACACATGCCTGCCAGGGCCTCACGCTGCAATCACCTCACAGCTGCCAAGAGCAGCCAGGCAACCAGCACTGGCCTAGCACGCACTGCTTCACAAGTCACCTCACAACCACCACCAGCAGCAGCCAACACCCTAGCACTACCAGACAAGGCACAGAGGCACAAGTGACCTCACAATGCTGCCTCCAGCTCTGCCCACTCACACCCTGGGACACATGGCACCAGCCACAGCACCAATGGCCACACCAAAAGGCACCTCTCAAGCACAAACAGCACCTTCCCACACTGACACATGCCTGCGACGGCCTCACGCAGCACTCACCTCACAGCTGCCAAGAGCAGCCAGGCAACCAGCACTGGCCTAGCACGCACTGCTTCACAAGTCACCTCACAACCACCACCACCAGCAGCAGCCAACACCCTAGCACTGCCCGACAAGGCACAGAGGCACAAGTGACCTAACAGTGCTGCCTCCAGCTCTGCCCTCGCACACCCTGGGACACAAGGCACCAGCCACAGCACCAATGGCCACACCAAAAGGCACCTCCCAAGCACAAACAGCACCTTCCCACACTGACACAGGCCTGCGACGGCCTCACGCAGCACTCACCTCACAGCTGCCAAGAGCAGCCAGGCAACCAGCACTGGCCTAGCACGCACTGCTTCACAAGTCACCTCACAACCACCACCACCAACAGCAGCCAACACCCTAGCACTGCCCGACAAGGCACAGAGGAACAAGTGACCTCACAGTGCTGCCTCTAGCTCTGGCCTCGCACATCCTGGGACACAAGGCACCAGCCACAGCACCAATGGCCACACCAAAAGGCACCTCCCAAGCACAAACAGCACCTTCCCACACTGACACATGCCTGCGACGGCCTCACGCAGCACTCACCTCACAGCTGCCAAGAGCAGCCAGGCAACCAGCACTGGCCTAGCACGCACTGCTTCACAAGTCACCTCACAACCACCACCAGCAGCAGCCAACACCCTAGCACTGCCCGACAAGGCACAGAGGCACAAGTGACCTCACAATGCTGCCTCCAGCTCTGGCCTCGCACATCCTGGGACACAAGGCACCAGCCACAGCACCAATGGCCACACCAAAAGGCACCTCCCAAGGACAAACAGCACCTTCCCACACTGACACATGCCTGCGACGGCCTCACGCAGCACTCACCTCACAGCTGCCAAGAGCAGCCAGGCAACCAGCACTGGCCTAGCACGTACTGCTTCACAAGTCACCTCACAACCACCACCACCAGCAGCAGCCAACACCCTAGCACTGCCCGACAAGGCACAGAGGCACAAGTGACCTAACAGTGCTGCCTCCAGCTCTGCCCTCGCACACCCTGGGACACATGGCACCAGCCACAGCACCAATGGCCACACCAAAAGGCACCTCCCAAGCACAAACAGCACCTTCCCACACTGACACAGGCCTGCGACGGCCTCACGCAGCACTCACCTCACAGCTGCCAAGAGCAGCCAGGCAACCAGCACTAGCCTAGCACGCACTGCTTCACAAGTCACCTCACAACCACCACCACCAGCAGCAGCCAACACCCTAGCACTGCCCGACAAGGCACAGAGGCACAAGTGACCTCACAATGCTGCCTCCAGCTCTGGCCTCGCACACCCTGGGACACAAGGCACCAGCCACAGCACCAATGGCCACACCAAAAGGCACCTCCCAAGCACAAACAGCACCTTCCCACACTGACACATGCCTGCAACGGCCTCACGCAGCACTCACCTCACAGCTGCCAAGAGCAGCCAGGCAACCAGCACTGGCCTAGCACGCACTGCTTCACAAGTCACCTCACAACCACCACCACCAGCAGCAGCCAACACCCTAGCACTGCCCGACAAGGCACAGAGGCACAAGTGACCTCACAATGCTGCCTCCAGCTCTGGCCTCGCACACCCTGGGACACAAGGCACCAGCCACAGCACCAATGGCCACACCAAAAGGCACCTCCCAAGGACAAACAGCACCTTCCCACACTGACACATGCCTGCCAGGGCCTCACGCTGCACTCACCTCACAGCTGCCAAGAGCAGCCAGGCAACCAGCACTGGCCTAGCACGCACTGCTTCACAAGTCACCTCACAACCACCACCACCAGCAGCCAACACCCTAGCACTACCAGACAAGGCACAGAGGCACAAGTGACCTCACAATGCTGCCTCCAGCTCTGCCCACTCACACCCTGGGACACAAGGCACCAGCCACATCACCGATCGCCACACCAAAAGGGACCTCCTAAGCACAAACAGCACCTTCCCACACTGACACATGCCTGCGACGGCCTCACACAGCACTCACCTCACAGCTGCCAAGAGCAGCCAGGCAACCAGCACTGGCCTAGCACGCACTGCTTCACAAGTCACCTCACAACCACCACCACCAGCAGCCAACACCCTAGCACTGCCCGACAAGGCACAGAGGAACAAGTGACCTCACAGTGCTGCCTCTAGCTCTGGCCTCGCACATCCTGGGACACAAGGCACCAGCCACAGCACCAATGGCCACACCAAAAGGCACCTCCCAAGCACAAACAGCACCTTCCCACACTGACACATGCCTGCGACGGCCTCACGCAGCACTCACCTCACAGCTGCCAAGAGCAGCCAGGCAACCAGCACTGGCCTAGCACGCACTGCTTCACAAGTCACCTCACAACCACCACCAGCAGCAGCCAACACCCTAGCACTGCCCGACAAGGCACAGAGGCACAAGTGACCTCACAATGCTGCCTCCAGCTCTGGCCTCGCACATCCTGGGACACAAGGCACCAGCCACAGCACCAATGGCCACACCAAAAGGCACCTCCCAAGGACAAACAGCACCTTCCCACACTGACACATGCCTGCGACGGCCTCACGCAGCACTCACCTCACAGCTGCCAAGAGCAGCCAGGCAACCAGCACTGGCCTAGCACGTACTGCTTCACAAGTCACCTCACAACCACCACCACCAGCAGCAGCCAACACCCTAGCACTGCCCGACAAGGCACAGAGGCACAAGTGACCTAACAGTGCTGCCTCCAGCTCTGCCCTCGCACACCCTGGGACACATGGCACCAGCCACAGCACCAATGGCCACACCAAAAGGCACCTCCCAAGCACAAACAGCACCTTCCCACACTGACACAGGCCTGCGACGGCCTCACGCAGCACTCACCTCACAGCTGCCAAGAGCAGCCAGGCAACCAGCACTAGCCTAGCACGCACTGCTTCACAAGTCACCTCACAACCACCACCACCAGCAGCAGCCAACACCCTAGCACTGCCCGACAAGGCACAGAGGCACAAGTGACCTCACAATGCTGCCTCCAGCTCTGGCCTCGCACACCCTGGGACACAAGGCACCAGCCACAGCACCAATGGCCACACCAAAAGGCACCTCCCAAGCACAAACAGCACCTTCCCACACTGACACATGCCTGCGACGGCCTCACGCAGCACTCACCTCACAGCTGCCAAGAGCAGCCAGGCAACCAGCACTGGCCTAGCACGCACTGCTTCACAAGTCACCTCACAACCACCACCACCACCAGCAGCCAACACCCTAGAACTAACCGACAAGGCACAGAGGAACAAGTGACCTCACAGTGCTGCCTCCAGCTCTGGCCTCGCACATCCTGGGACACAAGGCACCAGCCACAGCACCAATGGCCACACCAAAAGGCACCTCCCAAACACAAACAGCACCTTCCCACACTGACACATGCCTGCGACGGCCTCACGCAGCACTCACCTCACAGCTGCCAAGAGCAGCCAGGCAACCAGCACTGGCCTAGCACGCACTGCTTCACAAGTCACCTCACAACCACCACCACCAGCAGCCAACACCCTAGCACTGCCTGCCAAGGCACAGAGGCACAAGTGACCTCACAATGCTGCCTCCAGCTCTGGCCTCGCACACCCTGGGACACAAGGCACCAGCCACAGCACCAATGGCCACACCAAAAGGCACCTCCCAAGGACAAACAGCACCTTCCCACACTGACACATGCCTGCGACGGCCTCACGCAGCACTCACCTCACAGCTGCCAAGAGCAGCCAGGCAACCAGCACTGGCCTAGCACGTACTGCTTCACAAGTCACCTCACAACCACCACCACCAGCAGCAGCCAACAACTTAGCACTGCCCGCCAAGGCACAGAGGCACAAGTGACCTCACAGTGCTGCCTCCAGCTCTGCCCTCGCACACCCTGGGACACATGGCACCAGCCACAGCACCAATGGCCACACCAAAAGGCACCTCCCAAGCACAAACAGCACCTTCCCACACTGACACATGCCTGCCAGGGCCTCACGCTGCAATCACCTCACAGCTGCCAAGAGCAGCCAGGCAACCAGCACTGGCCTAGCACGCACTGCTTCACAAGTCACCTCACAACCACCACCAGCAGCAGCCAACACCCTAGCACTACCAGACAAGGCACAGAGGCACAAGTGACCTCACAATGCTGCCTCCAGCTCTGCCCACTCACACCCTGGGACACATGGCACCAGCCACAGCACCAATGGCCACACCAAAAGGCACCTCTCAAGCACAAACAGCACCTTCCCACACTGACACATGCCTGCGACGGCCTCACGCAGCACTCACCTCACAGCTGCCAAGAGCAGCCAGGCAACCAGCACTGGCCTAGCACGCACTGCTTCACAAGTCACCTCACAACCACCACCACCAGCAGCAGCCAACACCCTAGCACTGCCCGACAAGGCACAGAGGCACAAGTGACCTAACAGTGCTGCCTCCAGCTCTGCCCTCGCACACCCTGGGACACAAGGCACCAGCCACAGCACCAATGGCCACACCAAAAGGCACCTCCCAAGCACAAACAGCACCTTCCCACACTGACACAGGCCTGCGACGGCCTCACGCAGCACTCACCTCACAGCTGCCAAGAGCAGCCAGGCAACCAGCACTGGCCTAGCACGCACTGCTTCACAAGTCACCTCACAACCACCACCACCAACAGCAGCCAACACCCTAGCACTGCCCGACAAGGCACAGAGGAACAAGTGACCTCACAGTGCTGCCTCTAGCTCTGGCCTCGCACATCCTGGGACACAAGGCACCAGCCACAGCACCAATGGCCACACCAAAAGGCACCTCCCAAGCACAAACAGCACCTTCCCACACTGACACATGCCTGCGACGGCCTCACGCAGCACTCACCTCACAGCTGCCAAGAGCAGCCAGGCAACCAGCACTGGCCTAGCACGCACTGCTTCACAAGTCACCTCACAACCACCACCAGCAGCAGCCAACACCCTAGCACTGCCCGACAAGGCACAGAGGCACAAGTGACCTCACAATGCTGCCTCCAGCTCTGGCCTCGCACATCCTGGGACACAAGGCACCAGCCACAGCACCAATGGCCACACCAAAAGGCACCTCCCAAGGACAAACAGCACCTTCCCACACTGACACATGCCTGCGACGGCCTCACGCAGCACTCACCTCACAGCTGCCAAGAGCAGCCAGGCAACCAGCACTGGCCTAGCACGTACTGCTTCACAAGTCACCTCACAACCACCACCACCAGCAGCAGCCAACACCCTAGCACTGCCCGACAAGGCACAGAGGCACAAGTGACCTAACAGTGCTGCCTCCAGCTCTGCCCTCGCACACCCTGGGACACATGGCACCAGCCACAGCACCAATGGCCACACCAAAAGGCACCTCCCAAGCACAAACAGCACCTTCCCACACTGACACAGGCCTGCGACGGCCTCACGCAGCACTCACCTCACAGCTGCCAAGAGCAGCCAGGCAACCAGCACTAGCCTAGCACGCACTGCTTCACAAGTCACCTCACAACCACCACCACCAGCAGCAGCCAACACCCTAGCACTGCCCGACAAGGCACAGAGGCACAAGTGACCTCACAATGCTGCCTCCAGCTCTGGCCTCGCACACCCTGGGACACAAGGCACCAGCCACAGCACCAATGGCCACACCAAAAGGCACCTCCCAAGCACAAACAGCACCTTCCCACACTGACACATGCCTGCAACGGCCTCACGCAGCACTCACCTCACAGCTGCCAAGAGCAGCCAGGCAACCAGCACTGGCCTAGCACGCACTGCTTCACAAGTCACCTCACAACCACCACCACCAGCAGCAGCCAACACCCTAGCACTGCCCGACAAGGCACAGAGGCACAAGTGACCTCACAGTGCTGCCTCCAGCTCTGCCCTCACACAACCTGAGACACAAGGCACCAACCACAGCACCAATGGCCACACCAAAAGGCACCTCCCAAGGACAAACAGCACCTTCCCACACTGAAACGTGCCTGCGACGGCCTCACGCAGCACTCACCTCACAGCTGCCAAGAGCAGCCAGGCAACCAGCACTGGCCTAGCACGCACTGCTTCACAAGTCACCTCACAACAACCACCACCAGCAGCCAACACCCTAGCACTGCCCGACAAGGCACAGAGGCACAAGTGACCTCACAATGCTGCCTCCAGCTCTGGCCTCGCATATCCTGGGACACAAGGCACCAGCCACAGCACCAATGGCCACACCAAAAGGCACCTCCCAAGGACAAACAGCACCTTCCCACACTGACACATGCCTGCCAGGGCCTCACGCTGCACTCACCTCACAGCTGCCAAGAGCAGCCAGGCAACCAGCACTGGCCTAGCACGCACTGCTTCACAAGTCACCTCACAACCACCACCACCAGCAGCCAACACCCTAGCACTACCAGACAAGGCACAGAGGCACAAGTGACCTCACAATGCTGCCTCCAGCTCTGCCCACTCACACCCTGGGACACAAGGCACCAGCCACATCACCGATCGCCACACCAAAAGGGACCTCCTAAGCACAAACAGCACCTTCCCACACTGACACATGCCTGCGACGGCCTCACACAGCACTCACCTCACAGCTGCCAAGAGCAGCCAGGCAACCAGCACTGGCCTAGCACGCACTGCTTCACAAGTCACCTCACAACCACCACCACCAGCAGCCAACACCCTAGCACTGCCCGACAAGGCACAGAGGAACAAGTGACCTCACAGTGCTGCCTCTAGCTCTGGCCTCGCACATCCTG
This sequence comes from Rhea pennata, assembly GCF_028389875.1. Lineage (NCBI taxonomy): Eukaryota > Metazoa > Chordata > Aves > Rheiformes > Rheidae > Rhea > Rhea pennata. The sequence goes on along the minus strand of NW_026907705.1, from coordinate 162,298 downwards.
GGACACAAGGCACCAGCCACAGCACCAATGGCCACACCAAAAGGCACCTCCCAAGCACAAACAGCACCTTCCCACACTGACACATGCCTGCGACGGCCTCACGCAGCACTCACCTCACAGCTGCCAAGAGCAGCCAGGCAACCAGCACTGGCCTAGCACGCACTGCTTCACAAGTCACCTCACAACCACCACCAGCAGCAGCCAACACCCTAGCACTGCCCGACAAGGCACAGAGGCACAAGTGACCTCACAATGCTGCCTCCAGCTCTGGCCTCGCACATCCTGGGACACAAGGCACCAGCCACAGCACCAATGGCCACACCAAAAGGCACCTCCCAAGGACAAACAGCACCTTCCCACACTGACACATGCCTGCGACGGCCTCACGCAGCACTCACCTCACAGCTGCCAAGAGCAGCCAGGCAACCAGCACTGGCCTAGCACGTACTGCTTCACAAGTCACCTCACAACCACCACCACCAGCAGCAGCCAACACCCTAGCACTGCCCGACAAGGCACAGAGGCACAAGTGACCTAACAGTGCTGCCTCCAGCTCTGCCCTCGCACACCCTGGGACACATGGCACCAGCCACAGCACCAATGGCCACACCAAAAGGCACCTCCCAAGCACAAACAGCACCTTCCCACACTGACACAGGCCTGCGACGGCCTCACGCAGCACTCACCTCACAGCTGCCAAGAGCAGCCAGGCAACCAGCACTAGCCTAGCACGCACTGCTTCACAAGTCACCTCACAACCACCACCACCAGCAGCAGCCAACACCCTAGCACTGCCCGACAAGGCACAGAGGCACAAGTGACCTCACAATGCTGCCTCCAGCTCTGGCCTCGCACACCCTGGGACACAAGGCACCAGCCACAGCACCAATGGCCACACCAAAAGGCACCTCCCAAGCACAAACAGCACCTTCCCACACTGACACATGCCTGCGACGGCCTCACGCAGCACTCACCTCACAGCTGCCAAGAGCAGCCAGGCAACCAGCACTGGCCTAGCACGCACTGCTTCACAAGTCACCTCACAACCACCACCACCAGCAGCCAACACCCTAGCACTGCCCGACAAGGCACAGAGGAACAAGTGACCTCACAGTGCTGCCTCTAGCTCTGGCCTCGCACATCCTGGGACACAAGGCACCAGCCACAGCACCAATGGCCACACCAAAAGGCACCTCCCAAGCACAAACAGCACCTTCCCACACTGACACATGCCTGCGACGGCCTCACGCAGCACTCACCTCACAGCTGCCAAGAGCAGCCAGGCAACCAGCACTGGCCTAGCACGCACTGCTTCACAAGTCACCTCACAACCACCACCAGCAGCAGCCAACACCCTAGCACTGCCCGACAAGGCACAGAGGCACAAGTGACCTCACAATGCTGCCTCCAGCTCTGGCCTCGCACATCCTGGGACACAAGGCACCAGCCACAGCACCAATGGCCACACCAAAAGGCACCTCCCAAGGACAAACAGCACCTTCCCACACTGACACATGCCTGCGACGGCCTCACGCAGCACTCACCTCACAGCTGCCAAGAGCAGCCAGGCAACCAGCACTGGCCTAGCACGTACTGCTTCACAAGTCACCTCACAACCACCACCACCAGCAGCAGCCAACACCCTAGCACTGCCCGACAAGGCACAGAGGCACAAGTGACCTAACAGTGCTGCCTCCAGCTCTGCCCTCGCACACCCTGGGACACATGGCACCAGCCACAGCACCAATGGCCACACCAAAAGGCACCTCCCAAGCACAAACAGCACCTTCCCACACTGACACAGGCCTGCGACGGCCTCACGCAGCACTCACCTCACAGCTGCCAAGAGCAGCCAGGCAACCAGCACTAGCCTAGCACGCACTGCTTCACAAGTCACCTCACAACCACCACCACCAGCAGCAGCCAACACCCTAGCACTGCCCGACAAGGCACAGAGGCACAAGTGACCTCACAATGCTGCCTCCAGCTCTGGCCTCGCACACCCTGGGACACAAGGCACCAGCCACAGCACCAATGGCCACACCAAAAGGCACCTCCCAAGCACAAACAGCACCTTCCCACACTGACACATGCCTGCGACGGCCTCACGCAGCACTCACCTCACAGCTGCCAAGAGCAGCCAGGCAACCAGCACTGGCCTAGCACGCACTGCTTCACAAGTCACCTCACAACCACCACCACCAGCAGCAGCCAACACCCTAGCACTGCCCGACAAGGCACAGAGGCACAAGTGACCTCACAGTGCTGCCTCCAGCTCTGCCCTCACACAACCTGAGACACAAGGCACCAACCACAGCACCAATGGCCACACCAAAAGGCACCTCCCAAGGACAAACAGCACCTTCCCACACTGAAACGTGCCTGCGACGGCCTCACGCAGCACTCACCTCACAGCTGCCAAGAGCAGCCAGGCAACCAGCACTGGCCTAGCACGCACTGCTTCACAAGTCACCTCACAACAACCACCACCAGCAGCCAACACCCTAGCACTGCCCGACAAGGCACAGAGGCACAAGTGACCTCACAATGCTGCCTCCAGCTCTGGCCTCGCATATCCTGGGACACAAGGCACCAGCCACAGCACCAATGGCAACACCAAAAGGCACCTCCCAAGGACAAACAGCACCTTCCCACACTGACACATGCCTGCCAGGGCCTCACGCTGCACTCACCTCACAGCTGCCAAGAGCAGCCAGGCAACCAGCACTGGCCTAGCACGCACTGCTTCACAAGTCACCTCACAACCACCACCAACAGCAGCCAACACCCTAGCACTACCAGACAAGGCACAGAGGCACAAGAGACCTCACAATGCTGCCTCCAGCTCTGCCCACTCACACCCTGGGACACAAGGCACCAGCCACATCACCGATCGCCACACCAAAAGGGACCTCCTAAGCACAAACAGCACCTTCCCACACTGACACATGCCTGCGACGGCCTCACGCTGCACTCACCTCACAGCTGCCAAGAGCAGCCAGGCAACCAGCACTGGCCTAGCACGCACTGCTTCACAAGTCACCTCACAACCACCACCACCACCAGCAGCCAACACCCTAGCACTGCCCGACAAGGCACAGAGGCACAAGTGACCTCACAATGCTGCCTCCAGCTCTGGCCTCGCACACCCTGGGACACAAGGCACCAGCCACAGCACCAATGGCCACACCAAAAGGCACCTCCCAAGGACAAACAGCACCTTCCCACACTGACACAGGCAAGCCAGGGCCTCACGCAGCACTCACCTCACAGCTGCCAAGAGCAGCCAGGCAACCAGCACTGGCCTAGCACGCACTGCTTCACAAGTCACCTCACAACCACCACCACCAGCAGCAGCCAACACCCTAGCACTGCCCGACAAGGCACAGAGGCACAAGTGACCTCACAGTGCTGCCTCCAGCTCTGCCCTCACACAACCTGAGACACAAGGCACCAACCACAGCACCAATGGCCACACCAAAAGGCACCTCCCAAGGACAAACAGCACCTTCCCACACTGAAACGTGCCTGCGACGGCCTCACGCAGCACTCACCTCACAGCTGCCAAGAGCAGCCAGGCAACCAGCACTGGCCTAGCACGCACTGCTTCACAAGTCACCTCACAACAACCACCACCAGCAGCCAACACCCTAGCACTGCCCGCCAAGGCACAGAGGCACAAGTGACCTCACAATGCTGCCTCCAGCTCTGGCCTCGCATATCCTGGGACACAAGGCACCAGCCACAGCACCAATGGCAACACCAAAAGGCACCTCCCAAGGACAAACAGCACCTTCCCACACTGACACATGCCTGCCAGGGCCTCACGCTGCACTCACCTCACAGCTGCCAAGAGCAGCCAGGCAACCAGCACTGGCCTAGCACGCACTGCTTCACAAGTCACCTCACAACCACCACCACCAGCAGCCAACACCCTAGCACTACCAGACAAGGCACAGAGGCACAAGTGACCTCACAATGCTGCCTCCAGCTCTGCCCACTCACACCCTGGGACACAAGGCACCAGCCACATCACCGATCGCCACACCAAAAGGGACCTCCTAAGCACAAACAGCACCTTCCCACACTGACACATGCCTGCGACGGCCTCACGCAGCACTCACCTCACAGCTGCCAAGAGCAGCCAGGCAACCAGCACTGGCCTAGCACGCACTGCTTCACAAGTCACCTCACAACCACCACCACCAGCAGCCAACACCCTAGCACTGCCCGACAAGGCACAGAGGAACAAGTGACCTCACAGTGCTGCCTCTAGCTCTGGCCTCGCACATCCTGGGACACAAGGCACCAGCCACAGCACCAATGGCCACACCAAAAGGCACCTCCCAAGCACAAACAGCACCTTCCCACACTGACACATGCCTGCGACGGCCTCACGCAGCACTCACCTCACAGCTGCCAAGAGCAGCCAGGCAACCAGCACTGGCCTAGCACGCACTGCTTCACAAGTCACCTCACAACCACCACCAGCAGCAGCCAACACCCTAGCACTGCCCGACAAGGCACAGAGGCACAAGTGACCTCACAATGCTGCCTCCAGCTCTGGCCTCGCACATCCTGGGACACAAGGCACCAGCCACAGCACCAATGGCCACACCAAAAGGCACCTCCCAAGGACAAACAGCACCTTCCCACACTGACACATGCCTGCAACGGCCTCACGCAGCACTCACCTCACAGCTGCCAAGAGCAGCCAGGCAACCAGCACTGGCCTAGCACGTACTGCTTCACAAGTCACCTCACAACCACCACCACCAGCAGCAGCCAACACCCTAGCACTGCCCGACAAGGCACAGAGGCACAAGTGACCTAACAGTGCTGCCTCCAGCTCTGCCCTCGCACACCCTGGGACACATGGCACCAGCCACAGCACCAATGGCCACACCAAAAGGCACCTCCCAAGCACAAACAGCACCTTCCCACACTGACACAGGCCTGCGACGGCCTCACGCAGCACTCACCTCACAGCTGCCAAGAGCAGCCAGGCAACCAGCACTAGCCTAGCACGCACTGCTTCACAAGTCACCTCACAACCACCACCACCAGCAGCAGCCAACACCCTAGCACTGCCCGACAAGGCACAGAGGCACAAGTGACCTCACAATGCTGCCTCCAGCTCTGGCCTCGCATATCCTGGGACACAAGGCACCAGCCACAGCACCAATGGCAACACCAAAAGGCACCTCCCAAGCGCAAACAGCACCTTCCCACACTGACACATGCCTGCCAGGGCCTCACGCTGCACTCACCTCACAGCTGCCAAGAGCAGCCAGGCAACCAGCACTGGCCTAGCACGCACTGCTTCACAAGTCACCTCACAACCACCACCACCAGCAGCCAACACCCTAGCACTACCAGACAAGGCACAGAGGCACAAGTGACCTCACAATGCTGCCTCCAGCTCTGCCCACTCACACCCTGGGACACAAGGCACCAGCCACATCACCGATCGCCACACCAAAAGGGACCTCCTAAGCACAAACAGCACCTTCCCACACTGACACATGCCTGCGACGGCCTCACGCAGCACTCACCTCACAGCTGCCAAGAGCAGCCAGGCAACCAGCACTGGCCTAGCACGCACTGCTTCACAAGTCACCTCACAACCACCACCACCAGCAGCCAACACCCTAGCACTGCCCGACAAGGCACAGAGGAACAAGTGACCTCACAGTGCTGCCTCTAGCTCTGGCCTCGCACATCCTGGGACACAAGGCACCAGCCACAGCACCAATGGCCACACCAAAAGGCACCTCCCAAGCACAAACAGCACCTTCCCACACTGACACATGCCTGCGACGGCCTCACGCAGCACTCACCTCACAGCTGCCAAGAGCAGCCAGGCAACCAGCACTGGCCTAGCACGCACTGCTTCACAAGTCACCTCACAACCACCACCAGCAGCAGCCAACACCCTAGCACTGCCCGACAAGGCACAGAGGCACAAGTGACCTCACAATGCTGCCTCCAGCTCTGGCCTCGCACATCCTGGGACACAAGGCACCAGCCACAGCACCAATGGCCACACCAAAAGGCACCTCCCAAGGACAAACAGCACCTTCCCACACTGACACATGCCTGCGACGGCCTCACGCAGCACTCACCTCACAGCTGCCAAGAGCAGCCAGGCAACCAGCACTGGCCTAGCACGTACTGCTTCACAAGTCACCTCACAACCACCACCACCAGCAGCAGCCAACACCCTAGCACTGCCCGACAAGGCACAGAGGCACAAGTGACCTAACAGTGCTGCCTCCAGCTCTGCCCTCGCACACCCTGGGACACATGGCACCAGCCACAGCACCAATGGCCACACCAAAAGGCACCTCCCAAGCACAAACAGCACCTTCCCACACTGACACAGGCCTGCGACGGCCTCACGCAGCACTCACCTCACAGCTGCCAAGAGCAGCCAGGCAACCAGCACTAGCCTAGCACGCACTGCTTCACAAGTCACCTCACAACCACCACCACCAGCAGCAGCCAACACCCTAGCACTGCCCGACAAGGCACAGAGGCACAAGTGACCTCACAATGCTGCCTCCAGCTCTGGCCTCGCACACCCTGGGACACAAGGCACCAGCCACAGCACCAATGGCCACACCAAAAGGCACCTCCCAAGCACAAACAGCACCTTCCCACACTGACACATGCCTGCGACGGCCTCACGCAGCACTCACCTCACAGCTGCCAAGAGCAGCCAGGCAACCAGCACTGGCCTAGCACGCACTGCTTCACAAGTCACCTCACAACCACCACCACCAGCAGCAGCCAACACCCTAGCACTGCCCGACAAGGCACAGAGGCACAAGTGACCTCACAGTGCTGCCTCCAGCTCTGCCCTCACACAACCTGAGACACAAGGCACCAACCACAGCACCAATGGCCACACCAAAAGGCACCTCCCAAGGACAAACAGCACCTTCCCACACTGAAACGTGCCTGCGACGGCCTCACGCATCACTCACCTCACAGCTGCCAAGAGCAGCCAGGCAACCAGCACTGGCCTAGCACGCACTGCTTCACAAGTCACCTCACAACAACCACCACCAGCAGCCAACACCCTAGCACTGCCCGACAAGGCACAGAGGCACAAGTGACCTCACAATGCTGCCTCCAGCTCTGGCCTCGCATATCCTGGGACACAAGGCACCAGCCACAGCACCAATGGCAACACCAAAAGGCACCTCCCAAGGACAAACAGCACCTTCCCACACTGACACATGCCTGCCAGGGCCTCACGCTGCACTCACCTCACAGCTGCCAAGAGCAGCCAGGCAACCAGCACTGGCCTAGCACGCACTGCTTCACAAGTCACCTCACAACCACCACCAACAGCAGCCAACACCCTAGCACTACCAGACAAGGCACAGAGGCACAAGAGACCTCACAATGCTGCCTCCAGCTCTGCCCACTCACACCCTGGGACACAAGGCACCAGCCACATCACCGATCGCCACACCAAAAGGGACCTCCTAAGCACAAACAGCACCTTCCCACACTGACACATGCCTGCGACGGCCTCACGCTGCACTCACCTCACAGCTGCCAAGAGCAGCCAGGCAACCAGCACTGGCCTAGCACGCACTGCTTCACAAGTCACCTCACAACCACCACCACCACCAGCAGCCAACACCCTAGCACTGCCCGACAAGGCACAGAGGCACAAGTGACCTCACAATGCTGCCTCCAGCTCTGGCCTCGCACACCCTGGGACACAAGGCACCAGCCACAGCACCAATGGCCACACCAAAAGGCACCTCCCAAGGACAAACAGCACCTTCCCACACTGACACAGGCAAGCCAGGGCCTCACGCAGCACTCACCTCACAGCTGCCAAGAGCAGCCAGGCAACCAGCACTGGCCTAGCACGCACTGCTTCACAAGTCACCTCACAACCACCACCACCAGCAGCAGCCAACACCCTAGCACTGCCCGACAAGGCACAGAGGCACAAGTGACCTCACAGTGCTGCCTCCAGCTCTGCCCTCACACAACCTGAGACACAAGGCACCAACCACAGCACCAATGGCCACACCAAAAGGCACCTCCCAAACACAAACAGCACCTTCCCACACTGACACGTGCCTGCGACGGCCTCACGCAGCACTCACCTCACAGCTGCCAAGAGCAGCCAGGCAACCAGCACTGGCCTAGCACGCACTGCTTCACAAGTCACCTCACAACCACCACCAGCAGCAGCCAACACCCTAGCACTGCCCGACAAGGCACAGAGGCACAAGTGACCTCACAATGCTGCCTCCAGCTCTGGCCTCGCATATCCTGGGACACAAGGCACCAGCCACAGCACCAATGGCCACACCAAAAGGCACCTCCCAAGCACAAACAGCACCTTCCCACACTGACACATGCATGCCAGGGCCTCACGCTGCACTCACCTCACAGCTGCCAAGAGCAGCCAGGCAACCAGCACTGGCCTAGCACGCACTGCTTCACAAGTCACCTCACAACCACCACCACCAGCAGCCAACACCCTAGCACTACCAGACAAGGCACAGAGGCACAAGTGACCTCACAATGCTGCCTCCAGCTCTGCCCACTCACACCCTGGGACACATGGCACCAGCCACAGCACCAATGGCCACACCAAAAGGCACCTCTCAAGCACAAACAGCACCTTCCCACACTGACACATGCCTGCGACGGCCTCACGCAGCACTCACCTCACAGCTGCCAAGAGCAGCCAGGCAACCAGCACTGGCCTAGCACGCACTGCTTCACAAGTCACCTCACAACCACCACCACCAGCAGCAGCCAACACCCTAGCACTGCCCGACAAGGCACAGAGGCACAAGTGACCTCACAATGCTGCCTCCAGCTCTGCCCTCGCACACCCTGGGACACAAGGCACCAGCCACAGCACCAATGGCCACACCAAAAGGCACCTCCCAAGCACAAACAGCACCTTCCCACACTGACACATGCCTGCGACGGCCTCACGCAGCACTCACCTCACAGCTGCCAAGAGCAGCCAGGCAACCAGCACTGGCCTAGCACGCACTGCTTCACAAGTCACCTCACAACCACCACCACCAGCAGCAGCCAACACCCTAGCACTGCCCGACAAGGCACAGAGGCACAAGTGACCTCACAGTGCTGCCTCCAGCTCTGGCCTCGCACATCCTGGGACACAAGGCACCAGCCACAGCACCAATGGCCACACCAAAAGGCACCTCCCAAGCACAAACAGCACCTTCCCACACTGACACATGCCTGCGACGGCCTCACGCAGCACTCACCTCACAGCTGCCAAGAGCAGCCAGGCAACCAGCACTGGCCTAGCACGCACTGCTTCACAAGTCACCTCACAACCACCACCAGCAGCAGCCAACACCCTAGCACTACCAGACAAGGCACAGAGGCACAAGTGACCTCACAATGCTGCCTCCAGCTCTGCCCACTCACACCCTGGGACACATGGCACCAGCCACAGCACCAATGGCCACACCAAAAGGCACCTCCCAAGGACAAACAGCACCTTCCCACACTGACACATGCCTGCGACGGCCTCACGCAGCACTCACCTCACAGCTGCCAAGAGCAGCCAGGCAACCAGCACTGGCCTAGCACGTACTGCTTCACAAGTCACCTCACAACCACCACCACCAGCAGCAGCCAACACCCTAGCACTGCCCGACAAGGCACAGAGGCACAAGTGACCTAACAGTGCTGCCTCCAGCTCTGCCCTCGCACACCCTGGGACACATGGCACCAGCCACAGCACCAATGGCCACACCAAAAGGCACCTCCCAAGCACAAACAGCACCTTCCCACACTGACACAGGCCTGCGACGGCCTCACGCAGCACTCACCTCACAGCTGCCAAGAGCAGCCAGGCAACCAGCACTAGCCTAGCACGCATTGCTTCACAAGTCACCTCACAACCACCACCACCAGCAGCAGCCAACACCCTAGCACTGCCCGACAAGGCACAGAGGCACAAGTGACCTCACAATGCTGCCTCCAGCTCTGGCCTCGCACACCCTGGGACACAAGGCACCACCCACAGCACCAGTGGCCACACCAAAAGGCACCTCCCAAGCACAAACAGCACCTTCCCACACTGACACATGCCTGCGACGGCCTCACGCAGCACTCACCTCACAGCTGCCAAGAGCAGCCAGGCAACCAGCACTGGCCTAGCACGCACTGCTTCACAAGTCACCTCACAACCACCACCACCACCAGCAGCCAACACCCTAGCACTGCCCGCCAAGGCACAGAGGCACAAGTGACCTCACAATGCTGCCTCCAGCTCTGCCCTCTCACAACCTGGGACACAAGGCACCAGCCACAGCACCAATGGCCACACCAAAAGGCACCTCCCAAGCACAAACAGCACCTTCCCACACTGACACATGCCTGCGACGGCCTCACGCAGCACTCACCTCACAGCTGCCAAGAGCAGCCAGGCAACCAGCACTGGCCTAGCATGCACTGCTTCACAAGTCACCTCACAACCACCACCACCAGCAGCAGCCAACACCCTAGCACTGCCCGCCAAGGCACAGAGGCACAAGTGACCTCCCAATGCTGCCTCCAGCTCTGGCCTCGCACACCCTGGGACACAAGGCACCAGCCACAGCACCAATGGCCACACCAAAATGCACCTCCCAAGCACAAACAGCACCTTCCCACACTGACACATGCCTGCAACGGCCTCACGCAGCACTCACCTCACAGCTGCCAAGAGCAGCCAGGCAACCAGCACTGGCCTAGCACGCACTGCTTCACAAGTCACCTCACAACCACCACCACCAGCAGCAGCCAACACCCTAGCACTGCCCGCCAAGGCACACAGGCACAAGTGACCTCACAATGCTGCCTCCAGCTCTGGCCTCGCACACCCTGTGCCACAAGGCACCAGCCACAGCACCAATGGCCACACCAAAAGGCACCTCCCAAGGACAAACAGCACCTTCCCACACTGACACATGCCTGCGACGGCCTCACGCAGCACTCACCTCACAGCTGCCAAGAGCAGCCAGGCAACCAGCACTGGCCTAGCACGCACTGCTTCACAAGTCACCTCATAACCACCACCACCAGCAGCAGCCAACACCCTAGCACTGCCCGACAAGGCACAGAGGCACAAGTGACCTCACAGTGCTGCCTCCAGCTCTGGCCTCGCACACCCTGGGACACAAGGCACCAGCCACAGCACCAATGGCCACACCAAAACGCACCTCCCAAGCACAAACAGCACCTTCCCACACTGACACATGCCTGCGACGGCCTCACGCAGCACTCACCTCACAGCTGCCAAGAGCAGCCAGGCAACCAGCACTGGCCTAGCACGCACTGCTTCACAAGTCACCTCACAACCACCACCACCAGCAGCAGCCAACACCCTAGCACTGCCCGCCAAGGCACAGAGGCACAAGTGACCTCACAGTGCTGCCTCCAGCTCTGCCCTCGCACACCCTGGGACACATGGCACCAGCCACAGCACCAATGGCCACACCAAAAGGCACCTCCCAAGGACAAACAGCACCTTCCCACACTGACACATGCCTGCGACGGCCTCACGCAGCACTCACCTCACAGCTGCCAAGAGCAGCCAGGCAACCAGCACTGGCCTAGCACGCACTGCTTCACAAGTCACCTCACAACCACCACCACCAGCAGCAGCCAACACCCTAGCACTGCCCGACAAGGCACAGAGGCACAAGTGACCTCACAATGCTGCCTCCAGCTCTGGCCTCGCACACCCTGGGACACAGGGCACCAGCCACAGCACCAATGGCCACACCAAAAGGCACCTCCCAAGGACAAACAGCACCTTCCCACACTGACACATGCCTGCGACGGCCTCACGCAGCACTCACCTCACAGCTGCCAAGAGCAGCCAGGCAACCAGCACTGGCCTAGCACGCACTGCTTCACAAGTCACCTCACAACCACCACCACCAGCAGCAGCCAACACCCTAGCACTGCCTGACAAGGCACAGAGGCACAAGTGACCTCACAGTGCTGCGTCCAGCTCTGGCCTCGCTCACCCTGGGACACATGGCACCAGCCACAGCACCAATGGCCACACCAAAAGGCACCTCCCAAGCACAAACAGCACCTTCCCACACTGACACATGCCTGCGACGGCCTCACGCAGCACTCACCTCACAGCTGCCAAGAGCAGCCAGGCAACCAGCACCGGCCTAGCACGCACTGCTTCACAAGTCACCTCACAACCACCACCACCAGCAGCAGCCAACACCCTAGCACTGCCCGCCAAGGCACAGAGGCACAAGTGACCTCACAATGCTGCCTCCAGCTCTGGCCTCACACACCCTGGGACACAAGGCACCAGCCACAGCACCAATGGCCACACCAAAAGGCACCTCCCAAGCACAAACAGCACCTTCCCACACTGACACATGCCTGCGACGGCCTCACGCAGCACTCACCTCACAGCTGCCAAGAGCAGCCAGGCAACCAGCACTGGCCTAGCACGCACTGCTTCACAAGTCACCTCACAACCACCACCACCAGCAGCAGCCAACACCCTAGCACTGCCTGCCAAGGCACACAGGCACAAGTGACCTCACAATGCTGCCTCCAGCTGTGGCCTCGCACACCCTGGGACACAAGGCACCAGCCACAGAACCAATGGCCACACCAAAAGGCACCTCCCAAGCACAAACAGCACCTTCCCACACTGACACATGCCTGCGACGGCCTCACGCAGCACTCACCTCACAGCTGCCAAGAGCAGCCAGGCAACCAGCACTGGCCTAGCACGCACTGCTTCACAAGTCACCTCACAACCACCACCAGCAGCAGCCAACACCCTAGCACTGCCCGCCAAGGCACAGAGGCACAAGTGACCTCACAATACTGCCTCCAGCTCTGGCCTCGCACACCCTGGGACACAAGGCACCAGCCACAGCACCAATGGCCACACCAAAAGGCACCTCCCAAGCACAAACAGCACCTTCCCACACTGACACATGCCTGCGACGGCCTCACGCAGCACTCACCTCACAGCTGCCAAGAGCAGCCAGGCAACCAGCACTGGCCTAGCACGCACTGCTTCACAAGTCACCTCACAACCACCACCACCAGCAGCAGCCAACACCCTAGCAATGCCTGCCAAGGCACACAGGCACAAGTGACCTCCCAATGCTGCCTCCAGCTCTGGCCTCGCACACCCTGGGACACAAGGCACCAGCCACAGCACCAATGGCCACACCAAAATGCACCTCCCAAGCACAAACAGCACCTTCCCACACTGACACATGCCTGCAACGGCCTCACGCAGCACTCACCTCACAGCTGCCAAGAGCAGCCAGGCAACCAGCACTGGCCTAGCACGCACTGCTTCACAAGTCACCTCACAACCACCACCACCAGCAGCAGCCAACACCCTAGCACTGCCCGACAAGGCACAGAGGCACAAGTGACCTCCCAATACTGCCTCCAGCTCTGGCCTCGCACACCCTGTGCCACAAGGCACCAGCCACAGCACCAATGGCCACACCAAAAGGCACCTCCCAAGGACAAACAGCACCTTCCCACACTGACACATGCCTGCGATGGCCTCACGCAGCACTCACCTCACAGCTGCCAAGAGCAGCCAGGCAACCAGCACTGGCCGAGCACGCACTGCTTCACAAGTCACCTCACAACCACCACCAGCAGCAGCCAACACCCTAGCACTGCCCGACAAGGCACAGAGGCACAAGTGACCTCACAGTGCTGCGTCCAGCTCTGGCCTCGCTCACCCTGGGACACATGGCACCAGCCACAGCACCAATGGCCACACCAAAAGGCACCTCCCAAGCACAAACAGCACCTTCCCACACTGACACATGCCTGCGACGGCCTCACGCAGCACTCACCTCACAGCTGCCAAGAGCAGCCAGGCAACCAGCACTGGCCTAGCACGCACTGCTTCACAAGTCACCTCACAACCACCACCACCAGCAGCAGCCAACACCCTAGCACTGCCCGACAAGGCACAGAGGCACAAGTGACCTCACAATGCTGCCTCCAGCTCTGGCCTCACACACCCTGGGACACAAGGCACCAGCCACAGCACCAATGGCCACACCAAAAGGCACCTCCCAAGCACAAACAGCACCTTCCCACACTGACACATGCCTGCGACGGCCTCACGCAGCACTCACCTCACAGCTGCCAAGAGCAGCCAGGCAACCAGCACTGGCCTAGCACGCACTGCTTCACAAGTCACCTCACAACCACCACCACCAGCAGCAGCCAACACCCTAGCACTGCCTGCCAAGGCACACAGGCACAAGTGACCTCACAATGCTGCCTCCAGCTGTGGCCTCGCACACCCTGGGACACAAGGCACCAGCCACAGAACCAATGGCCACACCAAAAGGCACCTCCCAAGCACAAACAGCACCTTCCCACACTGACACATGCCTGCGACGGCCTCACGCAGCACTCACCTCACAGCTGCCAAGAGCAGCCAGGCAACCAGCACTGGCCTAGCACGCACTGCTTCACAAGTCACCTCACAACCACCACCAGCAGCAGCCAACACCCTAGCACTGCCCGCCAAGGCACAGAGGCACAAGTGACCTCACAATACTGCCTCCAGCTCTGGCCTCGCACACCCTGGGACACAAGGCACCAGCCACAGCACCAATGGCCACACCAAAAGGCACCTCCCAAGCACAAACAGCACCTTCCCACACTGACACATGCCTGCGACGGCCTCACGCAGCACTCACCTCACAGCTGCCAAGAGCAGCCAGGCAACCAGCACTGGCCTAGCACGCACTGCTTCACAAGTCACCTCACAACCACCACCACCAGCAGCAGCCAACACCCTAGCAATGCCTGCCAAGGCACACAGGCACAAGTGACCTCCCAATGCTGCCTCCAGCTCTGGCCTCGCACACCCTGGGACACAAGGCACCAGCCACAGCACCAATGGCCACACCAAAATGCACCTCCCAAGCACAAACAGCACCTTCCCACACTGACACATGCCTGCAACGGCCTCACGCAGCACTCACCTCACAGCTGCCAAGAGCAGCCAGGCAACCAGCACTGGCCTAGCACGCACTGCTTCACAAGTCACCTCACAACCACCACCACCAGCAGCAGCCAACACCCTAGCACTGCCCGACAAGGCACAGAGGCACAAGTGACCTCCCAATACTGCCTCCAGCTCTGGCCTCGCACACCCTGTGCCACAAGGCACCAGCCACAGCACCAATGGCCACACCAAAAGGCACCTCCCAAGGACAAACAGCACCTTCCCACACTGACACATGCCTGCGATGGCCTCACGCAGCACTCACCTCACAGCTGCCAAGAGCAGCCAGGCAACCAGCACTGGCCGAGCACGCACTGCTTCACAAGTCACCTCACAACCACCACCAGCAGCAGCCAACACCCTAGCACTGCCCGACAAGGCACAGAGGCACAAGTGACCTCACAGTGCTGCGTCCAGCTCTGGCCTCGCTCACCCTGGGACACATGGCACCAGCCACAGCACCAATGGCCACACCAAAAGGCACCTCCCAAGCACAAACAGCACCTTCCCACACTGACACATGCCTGCGACGGCCTCACGCAGCACTCACCTCACAGCTGCCAAGAGCAGCCAGGCAACCAGCACTGGCCTAGCACGCACTGCTTCACAAGTCACCTCACAACCACCACCACCAGCAGCAGCCAACACCCTAGCACTGCCCGACAAGGCACAGAGGCACAAGTGACCTCACAATGCTGCCTCCAGCTCTGGCCTCACACACCCTGGGACACAAGGCACCAGCCACAGCACCAATGGCCACACCAAAAGGCACCTCCCAAGCACAAACAGCACCTTCCCACACTGACACATGCCTGCGACGGCCTCACGCAGCACTCACCTCACAGCTGCCAAGAGCAGCCAGGCAACCAGCACTGGCCTAGCACGCACTGCTTCACAAGTCACCTCACAACCACCACCACCAGCAGCAGCCAACACTCTAGCACTGCCTGCCAAGGCACACAGGCACAAGTGACCTCCCAATGCTGCCTCCAGCTCTGGCCTCGCACACCCTGTGCCACAAGGCACCAGCCACAGCACCAATGGCCACACCAAAATGCACCTCCCAAGCACAAACAGCACCTTCCCACACTAGACACATGCCTGCAACGGCCTCACGCAGCACTCACCTCACAGCTGCCAAGAGCAGCCAGGCAACCAGCACTGGCCTAGCACGCACTGCTTCACAAGTCACCTCACAACCACCACCACCAGCAGCAGCCAACACCCTAGCACTGCCCGACAAGGCACAGAGGCACAAGTGACCTCCCAATGCTGCCTCCAGCTCTGGCCTCGCACACCCTGTGCCACAAGGCACCAGCCACAGCACCAATGGCCACACCAAAAGGCACCTCCCAAGGACAAACAGCACCTTCCCACACTGACACATGCCTGCGATGGCCTCACGCAGCACTCACCTCACAGCTGCCAAGAGCAGCCAGGCAACCAGCACTGGCCGAGCACGCACTGCTTCACAAGTCACCTCACAACCACCACCAGCAGCAGCCAACACCCTAGCACTGCCCGACAAGGCACAGAGGCACAAGTGACCTCACAGTGCTGCGTCCAGCTCTGGCCTCGCTCACCCTGGGACACATGGCACCAGCCACAGCACCAATGGCCACACCAAAAGGCACCTCCCAAGCACAAACAGCACCTTCCCACACTGACACATGCCTGCGACGGCCTCACGCAGCACTCACCTCACAGCTGCCAAGAGCAGCCAGGCAACCAGCACTGGCCTAGCACGCACTGCTTCACAAGTCACCTCACAACCACCACCACCAGCAGCAGCCAACACCCTAGCACTGCCTGCCAAGGCACACAGGCACAAGTGACCTCACAATGCTGCCTCCAGCTCTGGCCTCGCACACCCTGGGACACAAGGCACCAGCCACAGCACCAATGGCCACACCAAAACGCACCTCCCAAGCACAAACAGCACCTTCCCACACTGACACATGCCTGCGACGGCCTCACGCAGCACTCACCTCACAGCTGCCAAGAGCAGCCAGGCAACCAGCACTGGCCTAGCACGCACTGCTTCACAAGTCACCTCACAACAACCACCACCACCAGCAGCCAACACCCTAGCACTGCCCGACAAGGCACAGAGGCACAAGTGACCTCCCAATGCTGCCTCCAGCTCTGGCCTCGCACACCCTGGGACACAAGGCACCAGCCACAGCACCAATGGCCACACCAAAATGCACCTCCCAAGCACAAACAGCACCTTCCCACACTGACACATGCCTGCAACGGCCTCACGCAGCACTCACCTCACAGCTGCCAAGAGCAGCCAGGCAACCAGCACTGGCCTAGCACGCACTGCTTCACAAGTCACCTCACAACCACCACCACCAGCAGCAGCCAACACCCTAGCACTGCCCGCCAAGGCACAGAGGCACAAGTGACCTCACAATGCTGCCTCCAGCTCTGGCCTCGCACACCCTGTGCCACAAGGCACCAGCCACAGCACCAATGGCCACACCAAAAGGCACCTCCCAAGGACAAACAGCACCTTCCCACACTGACACATGCCTGCGACGGCCTCACGCAGCACTCACCTCACAGCTGCCAAGAGCAGCCAGGCAACCAGCACTGGCCGAGCACGCACTGCTTCACAAGTCACCTCACAACCACCACCAGCAGCAGCCAACACCCTAGCACTGCCCGACAAGGCACAGAGGCACAAGTGACCTCACAGTGCTGCGTCCAGCTCTGGCCTCGCTCACCCTGGGACACATGGCACCAGCCACAGCACCAATGGCCACACCAAAAGGCACCTCCCAAGCACAAACAGCACCTTCCCACACTGACACATGCCTGCGACGGCCTCACGCAGCACTCACCTCACAGCTGCCAAGAGCAGCCAGGCAACCAGCACTGGCCTAGCACGCACTGCTTCACAAGTCACCTCACAACCACCACCACCAGCAGCAGCCAACACCCTAGCACTGCCCGACAAGGCACAGAGGCACAAGTGACCTCACAATGCTGCCTCCAGCTCTGGCCTCACACACCCTGGGACACAAGGCACCAGCCACAGCACCAATGGCCACACCAAAAGGCACCTCCCAAGCACAAACAGCACCTTCCCACACTGACACATGCCTGCGACGGCCTCACGCAGCACTCACCTCACAGCTGCCAAGAGCAGCCAGGCAACCAGCACTGGCCTAGCACGCACTGCTTCACAAGTCACCTCACAACCACCACCACCAGCAGCAGCCAACACCCTAGCACTGCCTGCCAAGGCACACAGGCACAAGTGACCTCACAATGCTGCCTCCAGCTCTGGCCTCGCACACCCTGGGACACAAGGCACCAGCCACAGCACCAATGGCCACACCAAAACGCACCTCCCAAGCACAAACAGCACCTTCCCACACTGACACATGCCTGCGACGGCCTCACGCAGCACTCACCTCACAGCTGCCAAGAGCAGCCAGGCAACCAGCACTGGCCTAGCACACACTGCTTCACAAGTCACCTCACAACCACCACCACCAGCAGCAGCCAACACCCTAGCACTGCCCGACAAGGCACAGAGGCACAAGTGACCTCACAATGCTGCCTCCAGCTGTGGCCTCGCACACCCTGGGACACAAGGCACCAGCCACAGCACCAATGGCCACACCAAAAGGCACCTCCCAAGCACAAACAGCACCTTCCCACACTGACACAGGCCTGCGACGGCCTCACGCAGCACTCACCTCACAGCTGCCAAGAGCAGCCAGGCAACCAGCACTGGCCTAGCACGCACTGCTTCACAAGTCACCTCACAACCACCACCACCAGCAGCCAACACCCTAGCACTGCCCGACAAGGCACAGAGGCACAAGTGACCTCCCAATGCTGCCTCCAGCTCTGGCCTCGCACACCCTGGGACACAAGGCACCAGCCACAGCACCAATGGCCACACCAAAAGGCACCTCCCAAGCACAAACAGCACCTTCCCACACTGACACATGCCTGCGACGGCCTCACGCAGCACTCACCTCACAGCTGCCAAGAGCAGCCAGGCAACCAGCACTGGCCTAGCACGCACTGCTTCACAAGTCACCTCACAACCACCACCACCAGCAGCAGCCAACACCCTAGCACTGCCCGACAAGGCACAGAGGCACAAGTGACCTCACAGTGCTGCCTCCAGAACTTCCCTCGCACACCCTGTGCCACAAGGCACCAGCCACAGCACCAATGCCACACCAAAAGGCACCTCCCAAGGACAAACAGCACCTTCCCACACTGACACATGCCTGCGACGGCCTCACGCAGCACTCACCTCACAGCTGCCAAGAGCAGCCAGGCAACCAGCACTGGCCTAGCACGCACTGCTTCACAAGTCACCTCACAACCACCACCACCAGCAGCAGCCAACACCCTAGCACTGCCCGACAAGGCACAGAGGCACAAGTGACCTCACAATGCTGCCTCCAGCTCTGGCCTCACACACCCTGGGACACAAGGCACCAGCCACAGCACCAATGGCCACACCAAAAGGCACCTCCCAAGCACAAACAGCACCTTCCCACACTGACACATGCCTGCGACGGCCTCACGCAGCACTCACCTCACAGCTGCCAAGAGCAGCCAGGCAACCAGCACTGGCCTAGCACGCACTGCTTCACAAGTCACCTCACAACCACCACCACCAGCAGCAGCCAACACCCTAGCACTGCCTGCCAAGGCACACAGGCACAAGTGACCTCACAATGCTGCCTCCAGCTCTGGCCTCGCACACCCTGGGACACAAGGCACCAGCCACAGCACCAATGGCCACACCAAAACGCACCTCCCAAGCACAAACAGCACCTTCCCACACTGACACATGCCTGCGACGGCCTCACGCAGCACTCACCTCACAGCTGCCAAGAGCAGCCAGGCAACCAGCACTGGCCTAGCACACACTGCTTCACAAGTCACCTCACAACCACCACCACCAGCAGCAGCCAACACCCTAGCACTGCCCGACAAGGCACAGAGGCACAAGTGACCTCACAATGCTGCCTCCAGCTGTGGCCTCGCACACCCTGGGACACAAGGCACCAGCCACAGCACCAATGGCCACACCAAAAGGCACCTCCCAAGCACAAACAGCACCTTCCCACACTGACACAGGCCTGCGACGGCCTCACGCAGCACTCACCTCACAGCTGCCAAGAGCAGCCAGGCAACCAGCACTGGCCTAGCACGCACTGCTTCACAAGTCACCTCACAACCACCACCACCAGCAGCCAACACCCTAGCACTGCCCGACAAGGCACAGAGGCACAAGTGACCTCCCAATGCTGCCTCCAGCTCTGGCCTCGCACACCCTGGGACACAAGGCACCAGCCACAGCACCAATGGCCACACCAAAAGGCACCTCCCAAGCACAAACAGCACCTTCCCACACTGACACATGCCTGCGACGGCCTCACGCAGCACTCACCTCACAGCTGCCAAGAGCAGCCAGGCAACCAGCACTGGCCTAGCACGCACTGCTTCACAAGTCACCTCACAACCACCACCACCAGCAGCAGCCAACACCCTAGCACTGCCCGACAAGGCACAGAGGCACAAGTGACCTCACAGTGCTGCCTCCAGAACTTCCCTCGCACACCCTGTGCCACAAGGCACCAGCCACAGCACCAATGCCACACCAAAAGGCACCTCCCAAGCACAAACAGCACCTTCCCACACTGACACATGCCTGCGACGGCCTCACGCAGCATTCATCTCACAGCTGCCAAGAGCAGCCAGGCAACCAGCACTGGCCTAGCACGCACTGCTTCACAAGTCACCTCACAACCACCACCAGCAGCAGCCAACACCCTAGCACTGCCCGACAAGGCACAGAGGCACAAGTGACCTCACAATGCTGCCTCCAGCTCTGGCCTCGCACACCCTGGGACACAAGGCACCAGCCACAGCACCAATGGCCACACCAAAAGGCACCTCCCAAGCACAAACAGCACCTTCCCACACTGACACATGCCTGCGACGGCCTCACGCAGCACTCACCTCACAGCTGCCAAGAGCAGCCAGGCAACCAGCACTGGCCTAGCACGCACTGCTTCACAAGTCACCTCACAACAACCACCACCACCAGCAGCCAACACCCTAGCACTGCCCGCCAAGGCACAGAGGCACAAGTGACCTCACAATGCTGCCTCCAGCTCTGGCCTCGCACACCCTGGGACACAAGGCACCAGCCACAGCACCAATGGCCACACCAAAATGCACCTCCCAAGCACAAACAGCACCTTCCCACACTGACACATGCCTGCAACGGCCTCACGCAGCACTCACCTCACAGCTGCCAAGAGCAGCCAGGCAACCAGCACTGGCCTAGCACGCACTGCTTCACAAGTCACCTCACAACCACCACCACCAGCAGCAGCCAGCACCCTAGCACTGCCCGACAAGGCACAGAGGCACAAGTGACCTCACAATGCTGCCTCCAGCTCTGGCCTCGCACACCCTGGGACACAAGGCACCAGCCACAGCACCAATGCCACACCAAAAGGCACCTCCCAAGCACAAACAGCACCTTCCCACACTGACACATGCCTGCGACGGCCTCACGCAGCACTCACCTCACAGCTGCCAAGAGCAGCCAGGCAACCAGCACTGGCCTAGCACGCACTGCTTCACAAGTCACCTCACAACCACCACCACCAGCAGCCAACACCCTAGCACTGCCCGACAAGGCACAGAGGCACAAGTGACCTCACAATGCTGCCTCCAGCTCTGGCCTCGCACACCCTGGGACACAAGGCACCAGCCACAGCACCAATGGCCACACCAAAAGGCACCTCCCAAGCACAAACAGCACCTTCCCACACTGACACATGCCTGCAACGGCCTCACGCAGCACTCACCTCACAGCTGCCAAGAGCAGCCAGGCAACCAGCACTGGCCTAGCACGCACTGCTTCACAAGTCACCTCACACCCACCACCACCACCAGCAGCCAACACCCTAGCACTGCCCGCCAAGGCACAGAGGCACAAGTGACCTCACAGTGCTGCCTCCAGCTGTGGTCTCGCACACCCTGGGACACAAGGCACCAGCCACAGCACCAATGGCCACACCAAAAGGCACCTCCCAAGCACAAACAGCACCTTCCCACACTGACACATGCCTGCGACGGCCTCACGCAGCACTCACCTCACAGCTGCCAAGAGCAGCCAGGCAACCAGCACTGGCCTAGCACGCACTGCTTCACAAGTCACCTCACAACCACCACCACCAGCAGCAGCCAACACCCTAGCACTGCCCGACAAGGCACAGAGGCACAAGTGACCTCACAATGCTGCCTCCAGCTCTGGCCTCGCACACCCTGGGACACAAGGCACCAGCCACAGCACCAATGGCCACACCAAAACGCACCTCCCAAGGACAAACAGCACCTTCCCACACTGACACATGCCTGCGACGGCCTCACGCAGCACTCACCTCACAGCTGCCAAGAGCAGCCAGGCAACCAGCACTGGCCTAGCACGCACTGCTTCACAAGTCACCTCACAACCACCACCACCAGCAGCAGCCAACACCCTAGCACTGCCCGACAAGGCACAGAGGCACAAGTGACCTCACAATGCTGCCTCCAGCTCTGGCCTCGCACACCCTGGGACACAAGGCACCAGCCACAGCACCAATGGCCACACCAAAACGCACCTCCCAAGGACAAACAGCACCTTCCCACACTGACACATGCCTGCGACGGCCTCACGCAGCACTCACCTCACAGCTGCCAAGAGCAGCCAGGCAACCAGCACTGGCCTAGCACGCACTGCTTCACAAGTCACCTCACAACCACCACCAGCAGCAGCCAACACCCTAGCACTGCCCGACAAGGCACAGAGGCACAAGTGACCTCACAATGCTGCCTCCAGCTCTGGCCTCGCACACCCTGGGACACAAGGCACCACCCACAGCACCAATGGCCACACCAAAAGGCACCTCCCAAGCACAAACAGCACCTTCCCACACTGACACATGCCTGCGACGGCCTCACGCAGCACTCACCTCACAGCTGCCAAGAGCAGCCAGGCAACCAGCACTGGCCTAGCACACACTGCTTCACAAGTCACCTCACAACCACCACCACCAGCAGCAGCCAACACCCTAGCACTGCCCGACAAGGCACAGAGGCACAAGTGACCTCACAATGCTGCCTCCAGCTGTGGCCTCGCACACCCTGGGACACAAGGCACCAGCCACAGCACCAATGGCCACACCAAAAGGCACCTCCCAAGCACAAACAGCACCTTCCCACACTGACACAGGCCTGCGACGGCCTCACGCAGCACTCACCTCACAGCTGCCAAGAGCAGCCAGGCAACCAGCACTGGCCTAGCACGCACTGCTTCACAAGTCACCTCACAACCACCACCACCAGCAGCCAACACCCTAGCACTGCCCGACAAGGCACAGAGGCACAAGTGACCTCCCAATGCTGCCTCCAGCTCTGGCCTCGCACACCCTGGGACACAAGGCACCAGCCACAGCACCAATGGCCACACCAAAAGGCACCTCCCAAGCACAAACAGCACCTTCCCACACTGACACAGGCCTGCGACGGCCTCACGCAGCACTCACCTCACAGCTGCCAAGAGCAGCCAGGCAACCAGCACTGGCCTAGCACGCACTGCTTCACAAGTCACCTCACAACCACCACCACCAGCAGCAGCCAACACCCTAGCACTGCCCGACAAGGCACAGAGGCACAAGTGACCTCACAATGCTGCCTCCAGAACTTCCCTCGCACACCCTGTGCCACAAGGCACCAGCCACAGCACCAATGCCACACCAAAAGGCACCTCCCAAGCACAAACAGCACCTTCCCACACTGACACATGCCTGCGACGGCCTCACGCAGCATTCACCTCACAGCTGCCAAGAGCAGCCAGGCAACCAGCACTGGCCTAGCACGCACTGCTTCACAAGTCACCTCACAACCACCACCAGCAGCAGCCAACACCCTAGCACTGCCCGACAAGGCACAGAGGCACAAGTGACCTCACAATGCTGCCTCCAGCTCTGGCCTCGCACACCCTGGGACACAAGGCACCAGCCACAGCACCAATGGCCACACCAAAAGGCACCTCCCAAGCACAAACAGCACCTTCCCACACTGACACATGCCTGCGACGGCCTCACGCAGCACTCACCTCACAGCTGCCAAGAGCAGCCAGGCAACCAGCACTGGCCTAGCACGCACTGCTTCACAAGTCACCTCACAACAACCACCACCACCAGCAGCCAACACCCTAGCACTGCCCGCCAAGGCACAGAGGCACAAGTGACCTCACAATGCTGCCTCCAGCTCTGGCCTCGCACACCCTGGGACACAAGGCACCAGCCACAGCACCAATGGCCACACCAAAATGCACCTCCCAAGCACAAACAGCACCTTCCCACACTGACACATGCCTGCAACGGCCTCACGCAGCACTCACCTCACAGCTGCCAAGAGCAGCCAGGCAACCAGCACTGGCCTAGCACGCACTGCTTCACAAGTCACCTCACAACCACCACCACCAGCAGCAGCCAACACCCTAGCACTGCCCGACAAGGCACAGAGGCACAAGTGACCTCACAATGCTGCCTCCAGCTCTGGCCTCGCACACCCTGTGCCACAAGGCACCAGCCACAGCACCAATGCCACACCAAAAGGCACCTCCCAAGCACAAACAGCACCTTCCCACACTGACACATGCCTGCGACGGCCTCACGCAGCACTCACCTCACAGCTGCCAAGAGCAGCCAGGCAACCAGCACTGGCCTAGCACGCACTGCTTCACAAGTCACCTCACAACCACCACCACCAGCAGCCAACACCCTAGCACTGCCCGACAAGGCACAGAGGCACAAGTGACCTCACAATGCTGCCTCCAGCTCTGGCCTCGCACACCCTGGGACACAAGGCACCAGCCACAGCACCAATGGCCACACCAAAAGGCACCTCCCAAGCACAAACAGCACCTTCCCACACTGACACATGCCTGCAACGGCCTCACGCAGCACTCACCTCACAGCTGCCAAGAGCAGCCAGGCAACCAGCACTGGCCTAGCACGCACTGCTTCACAAGTCACCTCACACCCACCACCACCACCAGCAGCCAACACCCTAGCACTGCCCGCCAAGGCACAGAGGCACAAGTGACCTCACAGTGCTGCCTCCAGCTGTGGTCTCGCACACCCTGGGACACAAGGCACCAGCCACAGCACCAATGGCCACACCAAAAGGCACCTCCCAAGCACAAACAGCACCTTCCCACACTGACACATGCCTGCGACGGCCTCACGCAGCACTCACCTCACAGCTGCCAAGAGCAGCCAGGCAACCAGCACTGGCCTAGCACGCACTGCTTCACAAGTCACCTCACAACCACCACCACCAGCAGCAGCCAGCACCCTAGCACTGCCCGACAAGGCACAGAGGCACAAGTGACCTCACAATGCTGCCTCCAGCTCTGGCCTCGCACACCCTGGGACACAAGGCACCAGCCACAGCACCAATGGCCACACCAAAACGCACCTCCCAAGGACAAACAGCACCTTCCCACACTGACACATGCCTGCGACGGCCTCACGCAGCACTCACCTCACAGCTGCCAAGAGCAGCCAGGCAACCAGCACTGGCCTAGCACGCACTGCTTCACAAGTCACCTCACAACCACCACCACCAGCAGCAGCCAACACCCTAGCACTGCCCGACAAGGCACAGAGGCACAAGTGACCTCACAATGCTGCCTCCAGCTCTGGCCTCGCACACCCTGGGACACAAGGCACCAGCCACAGCACCAATGGCCACACCAAAACGCACCTCCCAAGGACAAACAGCACCTTCCCACACTGACACATGCCTGCGACGGCCTCACGCAGCACTCACCTCACAGCTGCCAAGAGCAGCCAGGCAACCAGCACTGGCCTAGCACGCACTGCTTCACAAGTCACCTCACAACCACCACCAGCAGCAGCCAACACCCTAGCACTGCCCGACAAGGCACAGAGGCACAAGTGACCTCACAATGCTGCCTCCAGCTCTGGCCTCGCACACCCTGGGACACAAGGCACCACCCACAGCACCAATGGCCACACCAAAAGGCACCTCCCAAGCACAAACAGCACCTTCCCACACTGACACATGCCTGCGACGGCCTCACGCAGCACTCACCTCACAGCTGCCAAGAGCAGCCAGGCAACCAGCACTGGCCTAGCACGCACTGCTTCACAAGTCACCTCACAACCACCACCACCAGCAGCAGCCAACACCCTAGCACTGCCTGCCAAGGCACACAGGCACAAGTGACCTCACAATGCTGCCTCCAGCTCTGGCCTCGCACACCCTGGGACACAAGGCACCAGCCACAGCACCAATGGCCACACCAAAAGGCACCTCCCAAGGACAAACAGCACCTTCCCACACTGACACATGCCTGCGACGGCCTCACGCAGCACTCACCTCACAGCTGCCAAGAGCAGCCAGGCAACCAGCACTGGCCTAGCACGCACTGCTTCACAAGTCACCTCACAACCACCACCACCAGCAGCCAACACCCTAGCACTGCCCGCCAAGGCACAGAGGCACAAGTGACCTCCCAATGCTGCCTCCAGCTCTGGCCTCGCACACCCTGGGACACAAGGCACCAGCCACAGCACCAATGGCCACACCAAAATGCACCTCCCAAGGACAAACAGCACCTTCCCACACTGACACATGCCTGCGACGGCCTCACGCAGCACTCACCTCACAGCTGCCAAGAGCAGCCAGGCAACCAGCACTGGCCTAGCACGCACTGCTTCACAAGTCACCTCACAACCACCACCACCACCAGCAGCCAACACCCTAGCACTGCCCGACAAGGCACAGAGGCACAAGTGACCTCACAATGCTGCCTCCAGCTCTGGCCTCGCACACCCTGGGACACAAGGCACCAGCCACAGCACCAATGGCCACACCAAAAGGCACCTCCAAAGCACAAACAGCACCTTCCCACACTGACACATGCCTGCAACGGCCTCACGCAGCACTCACCTCACAGCAGCCAAGAGCAGCCAGGCAACCAGCACTGGCCTAGCACGCACTGCTTCACAAGTCACCTCACAACCACCACCACCACCAGCAACCAACAACCCTAGCACTGCCCGACAAGGCACAGAGGCACAAGTGACCTCACAATGCTGCCTCCAGCTCTGGCCTCGCACACCCTGGGACACAAGGCACCAGCCACAGCACCAATGGCCACACCAAAAGGCACCTCCCAAGCACAAACAGCACCTTCTCACACTGACACATGCCTGCGACGGCCTCACGCAGCACTCACCTCACAGCTGCCAAGAGCAGCCAGGCAACCAGCACTGGCCTAGCACGCACTGCTTCACAAGTCACCTCACAACCACCACCACCACCAGCAGCCAACACCCTAGCACTGCCCGACAAGGCACAGAGGCACAAGTGACCTCACAATGCTGCCTCCAGCTCTGGCCTCGCACACCCTGGGACACAAGGCACCACCCACAGCACCAATGGCCACACCAAAAGGCACCTCCCAAGCACAAACAGCACCTTCCCACACTGACACATGCCTGCGACGGCCTCACGCAGCACTCACCTCACAGCTGCCAAGAGCAGCCAGGCAACCAGCACTGGCCTAGCACGCACTGCTTCACAAGTCACCTCACAACCACCACCAGCAGCAGCCAACACCCTAGCACTGCCCGCCAAGGCACAGAGGCACAAGGGACCTCACAGTGCTGCCTCCAGCTCTGGCCTCGCATACCCTGGGACACATGGCACCAGCCACAGCACCAATGGCCACACCAAAAGGCACCTCCCAAGCACAAACAGCACCTTCCCACACTGACACATGCCTGCGACGGCCTCACGCAGCACTCACCTCACAGCTGCCAAGAGCAGCCAGGCAACCAGCACTGGCCTAGCACGCACTGCTTCACAAGTCACCTCACACCCACCACCACCAGCAGCAGCCAACACCCTAGCACTGCCCGCCAAGGCACAGAGGCACAAGTGACCTCACAGTGCTGCCTCCAGCTCTGGCCTCGCACACCCTGGGACACAAGGCACCAGCCACAGCACCAATGGCCACACCAAAAGGCACCTCCCAAGCACAAACAGCACCTTCCCACACTGACACATGCCTGCGACGGCCTCACGCAGCACTCACCTCACAGCTGCCAAGAGCAGCCAGGCAACCAGCACTGGCCTAGCACGCACTGCTTCACAAGTCACCTCACAACCACCACCACCACCAGCAGCCAACACCCTAGCACTGCCTGCCAAGGCACAGAGGCACAAGTGACCTCACAGTGCTGCCTCCAGCTCTGGCCTCGCACATCCTGGGACACAAGGCACCAGCCACAGCACCAATGGCCACACCAAAAGGCACCTCCCAAGCACAAACAGCACCTTCCCACACTGACACATGCCTGCGACGGCCTCACGCAGCACTCACCTCACAGCTGCCAAGAGCAGCCAGGCAACCAGCACTGGCCTAGCACGCACTGCTTCACAAGTCACCTCACAACCACCACCACCACCAGCAGCCAACACCCTAGCACTGCCCAACAAGGCACAGAGGCACAAGTGACCTCACAATGCTGCCTCCAGCTCTGGCCTCGCACACCCTGTGCCACAAGGCACCAGCCACAGCACCAATGGCCACACCAAAAGGCACCTCCCAAGGACAAACAGCACCTTCCCACACTGACACATGCCTGCGACGGCCTCACGCAGCACTCACCTCACAGCTGCCAAGAGCAGCCAGGCAACCAGCACTGGCCTAGCACGCACTGCTTCACAAGTCACCTCACAACCACCACCACCAGCAGCCAACACCCTAGCACTGCCCGACAAGGCACAGAGGCACAAGTGACCTCACAATGCTGCCTCCAGCTCTGGCCTCGCACACCCTGGGACACAAGGCACCAGCCACAGCACCAATGGCCACACCAAAAGGCACCTCCCAAGCACAAACAGCATCTTCCCACACTGACACATGCCTGCGACGGCCTCACGCAGCACTCACCTCACAGCTGCCAAGAGCAGCCAGGCAACCAGCACTGGCCTAGCACGCACTGCTTCACAAGTCACCTCACAACCACCACCACCAGCAGCAGCCAACACCCTAGCACTGCCCGCCAAGGCACAGAGGCACAAGTGACCTCACAGTGCTGCCTCCAGCTCTGGCCTCGCACACCCTGGGACACAAGGCACCAGCCACAGCACCAATGGCCACACCAAAAGGCACCTCCCAAGCACAAACAGCACCTTCCCACACTGACACATGCCTGCGACGGCCTCACGCAGCACTCACCTCACAGCTGCCAAGAGCAGCCAGGCAACCAGCACTGGCCTAGCACGCACTGCTTCACAAGTCACCTCACACCCACCACCACCAGCAGCAGCCAACACCCTAGCACTGCCCGCCAAGGCACAGAGGCACAAGTGACCTCACAATGCTGCCTCCAGCTCTGGCCTCGCACACCCTGGGACACAAGGCACCAGCCACAGCACCAATGGCCACACCAAAATGCACCTCCCAAGCACAAACAGCACCTTCCCACACTGACACATGCCTGCAACGGCCTCACGCAGCACTCACCTCACAGCTGCCAAGAGCAGCCAGGCAACCAGCACTGGCCTAGCACGCACTGCTTCACAAGTCACCTCACAACCACCACCACCAGCAGCAGCCAACACCCTAGCACTGCCCGACAAGGCACAGAGGCACAAGTGACCTCACAATGCTGCCTCCAGCTCTGGCCTCGCACACCCTGTGCCACAAGGCACCAGCCACAGCACCAATGGCCACACCAAAAGGCACCTCCCAAGGACAAACAGCACCTTCCCACACTGACACATGCCTGCGACGGCCTCACGCAGCACTCACCTCACAGCTGCCAAGAGCAGCCAGGCAACCAGCACTGGCCTAGCACGCACTGCTTCACAAGTCACCTCACAACCACCACCACCAGCAGCCAACACCCTAGCACTGCCCGACAAGGCACAGAGGCACAAGTGACCTCACAATGCTGCCTCCAGCTCTGGCCTCGCACACCCTGGGACACAAGGCACCAGCCACAGCACCAATGGCCACACCAAAAGGCACCTCCCAAGCACAAACAGCACCTTCCCACACTGACACATGCCTGCGACGGCCTCACGCAGCACTCACCTCACAGCTGCCAAGAGCAGCCAGGCAACCAGCACTGGCCTAGCACGCACTGCTTCACAAGTCACCTCACACCCACCACCACCAGCAGCAGCCAACACCCTAGCACTGCCCGCCAAGGCACAGAGGCACAAGTGACCTCACAGTGCTGCCTCCAGCTGTGGTCTCGCACACCCTGGGACACAAGGCACCAGCCACAGCACCAATGGCCACACCAAAAGGCACCTCCCAAGGACAAACAGCACCTTCCCACACTGACACATGCCTGCGACGGCCTCACGCAGCACTCACCTCACAGCTGCCAAGAGCAGCCAGGCAACCAGCACTGGCCTAGCACGCACTGCTTCACAAGTCACCTCACAACCACCACCACCAGCAGCAGCCAGCACCCTAGCACTGCCCGACAAGGCACAGAGGCACAAGTGACCTCACAATGCTGCCTCCAGCTCTGGCCTCGCACACCCTGGGACACAAGGCACCAGCCACAGCACCAATGGCCACACCAAAACGCACCTCCCAAGGACAAACAGCACCTTCCCACACTGACACATGCCTGCGACGGCCTCACGCAGCACTCACCTCACAGCTGCCAAGAGCAGCCAGGCAACCAGCACTGGCCTAGCACGCACTGCTTCACAAGTCACCTCACAACCACCACCACCAGCAGCAGCCAACACCCTAGCACTGCCCGACAAGGCACAGAGGCACAAGTGACCTCCCAATGCTGCCTCCAGCTCTGGCCTCGCACACCCTGGGACACAAGGCACCAGCCACAGCACCAATGGCCACACCAAAACGCACCTCCCAAGGACAAACAGCACCTTCCCACACTGACACATGCCTGCGACGGCCTCACGCAGCACTCACCTCACAGCTGCCAAGAGCAGCCAGGCAACCAGCACTGGCCTAGCACGCACTGCTTCACAAGTCACCTCACAACCACCACCAGCAGCAGCCAACACCCTAGCACTGCCCGACAAGGCACAGAGGCACAAGTGACCTCACAATGCTGCCTCCAGCTCTGGCCTCGCACACCCTGGGACACAAGGCACCACCCACAGCACCAATGGCCACACCAAAAGGCACCTCCCAAGCACAAACAGCACCTTCCCACACTGACACATGCCTGCGACGGCCTCACGCAGCACTCACCTCACAGCTGCCAAGAGCAGCCAGGCAACCAGCACTGGCCTAGCACGCACTGCTTCACAAGTCACCTCACAACCACCACCACCAGCAGCAGCCAACACCCTAGCACTGCCTGCCAAGGCACACAGGCACAAGTGACCTCACAATGCTGCCTCCAGCTCTGGCCTCGCACACCCTGGGACACAAGGCACCAGCCACAGCACCAATGGCCACACCAAAAGGCACCTCCCAAGGACAAACAGCACCTTCCCACACTGACACATGCCTGCGACGGCCTCACGCAGCACTCACCTCACAGCTGCCAAGAGCAGCCAGGCAACCAGCACTGGCCTAGCACGCACTGCTTCACAAGTCACCTCACAACCACCACCACCAGCAGCCAACACCCTAGCACTGCCCGACAAGGCACAGAGGCACAAGTGACCTCCCAATGCTGCCTCCAGCTCTGGCCTCGCACACCCTGGGACACAAGGCACCAGCCACAGCACCAATGGCCACACCAAAATGCACCTCCCAAGGACAAACAGCACCTTCCCACACTGACACATGCCTGCGACGGCCTCACGCAGCACTCAACTCACAGCTGCCAAGAGCAGCCAGGCAACCAGCACTGGCCTAGCACGCACTGCTTCACAAGTCACCTCACAACCACCACCACCACCAGCAGCCAACAACCTTAGCACTGCCCGACAAGGCACAGAGGCACAAGTGACCTCACAATGCTGCCTCCAGCTCTGGCCTCGCACACCCTGGGACACAAGGCACCAGCCACAGCACCAATGGCCACACCAAAAGGCACCTCCAAAGCACAAACAGCACCTTCCCACACTGACACATGCCTGCAACGGCCTCACGCAGCACTCACCTCACAGCAGCCAAGAGCAGCCAGGCAACCAGCACTGGCCTAGCACGCACTGCTTCACAAGTCACCTCACAACCACCACCACCACCAGCAACCAACAACCCTAGCACTGCCCGACAAGGCACAGAGGCACAAGTGACCTCACAATGCTGCCTCCAGCTCTGGCCTCGCACACCCTGGGACACAAGGCACCAGCCACAGCACCAATGGCCACACCAAAAGGCACCTCCCAAGCACAAACAGCACCTTCTCACACTGACACATGCCTGCGACGGCCTCACGCAGCACTCACCTCACAGCTGCCAAGAGCAGCCAGGCAACCAGCACTGGCCTAGCACGCACTGCTTCACAAGTCACCTCACAACCACCACCACCAGCAGCAGCCAACACCCTAGCACTGCCCGACAAGGCACAGAGGCACAAGTGACCTCACAATGCTGCCTCCAGCTCTGGCCTCGCACACCCTGGGACACAAGGCACCACCCACAGCACCAATGGCCACACCAAAAGGCACCTCCCAAGGACAAACAGCACCTTCCCACACTGACACATGCCTGCGACGGCCTCACGCAGCACTCACCTCACAGCTGCCAAGAGCAGCCAGGCAACCAGCACTGGCCTAGCACGCACTGCTTCACAAGTCACCTCACAACCACCACCAGCAGCAGCCAACACCCTAGCACTGCCCGCCAAGGCACAGAGGCACAAGTGACCTCACAGTGCTGCCTCCAGCTCTGGCCTCGCATACCCTGGGACACATGGCACCAGCCACAGCACCAATGGCCACACCAAAAGGCACCTCCCAAGCACAAACAGCACCTTCCCACACTGACACATGCCTGCGACGGCCTCACGCAGCACTCACCTCACAGCTGCCAAGAGCAGCCAGGCAACCAGCACTGGCCTAGCACGCACTGCTTCACAAGTCACCTCACACCCACCACCACCAGCAGCAGCCAACACCCTAGCACTGCCCGCCAAGGCACAGAGGCACAAGTGACCTCACAGTGCTGCCTCCAGCTCTGCCCTCGCACACCCTGGGACACAAGGCACCAGCCACAGCACCAATGGCCACACCAAAAGGCACCTCCCAAGCACAAACAGCACCTTCCCACACTGACACATGCCTGCGACGGCCTCACGCAGCACTCACCTCACAGCTGCCAAGAGCAGCCAGGCAACCAGCACTGGCCTAGCACGCACTGCTTCACAAGTCACCTCACAACCACCACCACCACCAGCAGCCAACACCCTAGCACTGCCTGCCAAGGCACAGAGGCACAAGTGACCTCACAGTGCTGCCTCCAGCTCTGGCCTCGCACATCCTGGGACACAAGGCACCAGCCACAGCACCAATGGCCACACCAAAAGGCACCTCCCAAGCACAAACAGCACCTTCCCACACTGACACATGCCTGCGACGGCCTCACGCAGCACTCACCTCACAGCTGCCAAGAGCAGCCAGGCAACCAGCACTGGCCTAGCACGCACTGCTTCACAAGTCACCTCACAACCACCACCACCACCAGCAGCCAACACCCTAGCACTGCCCAACAAGGCACAGAGGCACAAGTGACCTCACAATGCTGCCTCCAGCTCTGGCCTCGCACACCCTGTGCCACAAGGCACCAGCCACAGCACCAATGGCCACACCAAAAGGCACCTCCCAAGGACAAACAGCACCTTCCCACACTGACACATGCCTGCGACGGCCTCACGCAGCACTCACCTCACAGCTGCCAAGAGCAGCCAGGCAACCAGCACTGGCCTAGCACGCACTGCTTCACAAGTCACCTCACAACCACCACCACCAGCAGCCAACACCCTAGCACTGCCCGACAAGGCACAGAGGCACAAGTGACCTCACAATGCTGCCTCCAGCTCTGGCCTCGCACACCCTGGGACACAAGGCACCAGCCACAGCACCAATGGCCACACCAAAAGGCACCTCCCAAGCACAAACAGCATCTTCCCACACTGACACATGCCTGCGACGGCCTCACGCAGCACTCACCTCACAGCTGCCAAGAGCAGCCAGGCAACCAGCACTGGCCTAGCACGCACTGCTTCACAAGTCACCTCACAACCACCACCACCAGCAGCAGCCAACACCCTAGCACTGCCCGCCAAGGCACAGAGGCACAAGTGACCTCACAGTGCTGCCTCCAGCTCTGGCCTCGCACACCCTGGGACACAAGGCACCAGCCACAGCACCAATGGCCACACCAAAAGGCACCTCCCAAGCACAAACAGCACCTTCCCACACTGACACATGCCTGCGACGGCCTCACGCAGCACTCACCTCACAGCTGCCAAGAGCAGCCAGGCAACCAGCACTGGCCTAGCACGCACTGCTTCACAAGTCACCTCACACCCACCACCACCAGCAGCAGCCAACACCCTAGCACTGCCCGCCAAGGCACAGAGGCACAAGTGACCTCACAGTGCTGCCTCCAGCTCTGGCCTCGCACACCCTGGGACACAAGGCACCAGCCACAGCACCAGTGGCCACACCAAAAGGCACCTCCCAAGCACAAACAGCACCTTCCCACACTGACACATGCCTGCGACGGCCTCACGCAGCACTCACCTCACAGCTGCCAAGAGCAGCCAGGCAACCAGCACTGGCCTAGCACACACTGCTTCACAAGTCACCTCACAACCACCACCACCAGCAGCAGCCAACACCCTAGCACTGCCCGCCAAGGCACAGAGGCACAAGTGACCTCACAGTGCTGCCTCCAGCTCTGGCCTCGCACACCCTGGGACACATGGCACCAGCCACAGCACCAATGGCCACACCAAAAGGCACCTCCCAAGCACAAACAGCACCTTCCCACACTGACACATGCCTGCGACGGCCTCACGCAGCACTCACCTCACAGCTGCCAAGAGCAGCCAGGCAACCAGCACTGGCCTAGCACGCACTGCTTCACAAGTCACCTCACAACCACCACCACCAGCAGCAGCCAACACCCTAGCACTGCCTGCCAAGGCACACAGGCACAAGTGACCTCACAATGCTGCCTCCAGCTCTGGCCTCGCACACCCTGGGACACAAGGCACCAGCCACAGCACCAATGGCCACACCAAAAGGCACCTCCCAAGGACAAACAGCACCTTCCCACACTGACACATGCCTGCGACGGCCTCACGCAGCACTCACCTCACAGCTGCCAAGAGCAGCCAGGCAACCAGCACTGGCCTAGCACGCACTGCTTCACAAGTCACCTCACAACCACCACCACCAGCAGCCAACACCCTAGCACTGCCCGACAAGGCACAGAGGCACAAGTGACCTCCCAATGCTGCCTCCAGCTCTGGCCTCGCACACCCTGGGACACAAGGCACCAGCCACAGCACCAATGGCCACACCAAAATGCACCTCCCAAGGACAAACAGCACCTTCCCACACTGACACATGCCTGCGACGGCCTCACGCAGCACTCACCTCACAGCTGCCAAGAGCAGCCAGGCAACCAGCACTGGCCTAGCACGCACTGCTTCACAAGTCACCTCACAACCACCACCACCACCAGCAGCCAACAACCCTAGCACTGCCCGACAAGGCACAGAGGCACAAGTGACCTCACAATGCTGCCTCCAGCTCTGGCCTCGCACACCCTGTGCCACAAGGCACCAGCCACAGCACCAATGGCCACACCAAAAGGCACCTCCAAAGCACAAACAGCACCTTCCCACACTGACACATGCCTGCAATGGCCTCACGCAGCACTCACCTCACAGCAGCCAAGAGCAGCCAGGCAACCAGCACTGGCCTAGCACGCACTGCTTCACAAGTCACCTCACAACCACCACCACCACCAGCAACCAACAACCCTAGCACTGCCCGACAAGGCACAGAGGCACAAGTGACCTCACAATGCTGCCTCCAGCTCTGGCCTCGCACACCCTGGGACACAAGGCACCAGCCACAGCACCAATGGCCACACCAAAAGGCACCTCCCAAGCACAAACAGCACCTTCTCACACTGACACATGCCTGCGACGGCCTCACGCAGCACTCACCTCACAGCTGCCAAGAGCAGCCAGGCAACCAGCACTGGCCTAGCACGCACTGCTTCACAAGTCACCTCACAACCACCACCACCAGCAGCAGCCAACACCCTAGCACTGCCCGACAAGGCACAGAGGCACAAGTGACCTCACAATGCTGCCTCCAGCTCTGGCCTCGCACACCCTGGGACACAAGGCACCACCCACAGCACCAATGGCCACACCAAAAGGCACCTCCCAAGGACAAACAGCACCTTCCCACACTGACACATGCCTGCGACGGCCTCACGCAGCACTCACCTCACAGCTGCCAAGAGCAGCCAGGCAACCAGCACTGGCCTAGCACGCACTGCTTCACAAGTCACCTCACAACCACCACCAGCAGCAGCCAACACCCTAGCACTGCCCGCCAAGGCACAGAGGCACAAGTGACCTCACAGTGCTGCCTCCAGCTCTGGCCTCGCATACCCTGGGACACATGGCACCAGCCACAGCACCAATGGCCACACCAAAAGGCACCTCCCAAGCACAAACAGCACCTTCCCACACTGACACATGCCTGCGACGGCCTCACGCAGCACTCACCTCACAGCTGCCAAGAGCAGCCAGGCAACCAGCACTGGCCTAGCACGCACTGCTTCACAAGTCACCTCACACCCACCACCACCAGCAGCAGCCAACACCCTAGCACTGCCCGCCAAGGCACAGAGGCACAAGTGACCTCACAGTGCTGCCTCCAGCTCTGGCCTCGCACACCCTGGGACACAAGGCACCAGCCACAGCACCAATGGCCACACCAAAAGGCACCTCCCAAGCACAAACAGCACCTTCCCACACTGACACATGCCTGCGACGGCCTCACGCAGCACTCACCTCACAGCTGCCAAGAGCAGCCAGGCAACCAGCACTGGCCTAGCACGCACTGCTTCACAAGTCACCTCACAACCACCACCACCAGCAGCAGCCAACACCCTAGCACTGCCTGCCAAGGCACAGAGGCACAAGTGACCTCACAGTGCTGCCTCCAGCTCTGGCCTCGCACATCCTGGGACACAAGGCACCAGCCACAGCACCAATGGCCACACCAAAAGGCACCTCCCAAGCACAAACAGCACCTTCCCACACTGACACATGCCTGCGACGGCCTCACGCAGCACTCACCTCACAGCTGCCAAGAGCAGCCAGGCAACCAGCACTGGCCTAGCACGCACTGCTTCACAAGTCACCTCACAACCACCACCACCACCAGCAGCCAACACCCCAGCACTGCCCAACAAGGCACAGAGGCACAAGTGACCTCACAATGCTGCCTCCAGCTCTGGCCTCGCACACCCTGTGCCACAAGGCACCAGCCACAGCACCAATGGCCACACCAAAAGGCACCTCCCAAGGACAAACAGCACCTTCCCACACTGACACATGCCTGCGACGGCCTCACGCAGCACTCACCTCACAGCTGCCAAGAGCAGCCAGGCAACCAGCACTGGCCTAGCACGCACTGCTTCACAAGTCACCTCACAACCACCACCACCAGCAGCCAACACCCTAGCACTGCCCGACAAGGCACAGAGGCACAAGTGACCTCACAATGCTGCCTCCAGCTCTGGCCTCGCACACCCTGGGACACAAGGCACCAGCCACAGCACCAATGGCCACACCAAAAGGCACCTCCCAAGCACAAACAGCATCTTCTCACACTGACACATGCCTGCGACGGCCTCACGCAGCACTCACCTCACAGCTGCCAAGAGCAGCCAGGCAACCAGCACTGGCCTAGCACGCACTGCTTCACAAGTCACCTCACAACCACCACCACCAGCAGCAGCCAACACCCTAGCACTGCCCGCCAAGGCACAGAGGCACAAGTGACCTCACAGTGCTGCCTCCAGCTCTGGCCTCGCACACCCTGGGACACAAGGCACCAGCCACAGCACCAATGGCCACACCAAAAGGCACCTCCCAAGCACAAACAGCACCTTCCCACACTGACACATGCCTGCGACGGCCTCACGCAGCACTCACCTCACAGCTGCCAAGAGCAGCCAGGCAACCAGCACTGGCCTAGCACGCACTGCTTCACAAGTCACCTCACAACCACCACCACCAGCAGCAGCCAACACCCTAGCACTGCCCGCCAAGGCACAGAGGCACAAGTGACCTCACAGTGCTGCCTCCAGCTCTGGCCTCGCACACCCTGGGACACAAGGCACCAGCCACAGCACCAATGGCCACACCAAAAGGCACCTCCCAAGCACAAACAGCACCTTCCCACACTGACACATGCCTGCGACGGCCTCACGCAGCACTCACCTCACAGCTGCCAAGAGCAGCCAGGCAACCAGCACTGGCCTAGCACACACTGCTTCACAAGTCACCTCACAACCACCACCACCAGCAGCAGCCAACACCCTAGCACTGCCCGACAAGGCACAGAGGCACAAGTGACCTCACAGTGCTGCCTCCAGCTCTTCCCTCGCACACCCTGGGACACATGGCACCAGCCACAGCACCAATGGCCACACCAAAAGGCACCTCCCAAGCACAAACAGCACCTTCCCACACTGACACATGCCTGCGACGGCCTCACGCAGCACTCACCTCACAGCTGCCAAGAGCAGCCAGGCAACCAGCACTGGCCTAGCACGCACTGCTTCACAAGTCACCTCACAACCACCACCACCAGCAGCAGCCAACACCCTAGCACTGCCTGCCAAGGCACAGAGGCACAAGTGACCTCACAGTGCTGCCTCCAGCTCTGGCCTCGCACACCCTGGGACACAAGGCACCAGCCACAGCACCAATGGCCACACCAAAAGGCACCTCCCAAGCACAAACAGCACCTTCCCACACTGACACATGCCTGCGACGGCCTCACGCAGCACTCACCTCACAGCTGCCAAGAGCAGCCAGGCAACCAGCACTGGCCTAGCACGCACTGCTTCACAAGTCACCTCACAACCACCACCACCAGCAGCCAACACCCTAGCACTGCCCGCCAAGGCACAGAGGCACAAGTGACCTCACAATGCTGCCTCCAGCTCTGGCCTCGCACACCCTGGGACACAAGGCACCAGCCACAGCACCAATGGCCACACCAAAAGGCACCTCCCAAGCACAAACAGCACCTTCTCACACTGACACATGCCTGCGACGGCCTCACGCAGCACTCACCTCACAGCTGCCAAGAGCAGCCAGGCAACCAGCACTGGCCTAGCACGCACTGCTTCACAAGTCACCTCACAACCACCACCACCAGCAGCAGCCAACACCCTAGCACTGCCCGCCAAGGCACAGAGGCACAAGTGACCTCACAGTGCTGCCTCCAGCTCTGGCCTCGCACACCCTGGGACACAAGGCACCAGCCACAGCACCAATGGCCACACCAAAAGGCACCTCCCAAGCACAAACAGCACCTTCCCACACTGACACATGCCTGCGACGGCCTCACGCAGCACTCACCTCACAGCTGCCAAGAGCAGCCAGGCAACCAGCACTGGCCTAGCACGCACTGCTTCACAAGTCACCTCACACCCACCACCACCAGCAGCAGCCAACACCCTAGCACTGCCCGCCAAGGCACAGAGGCACAAGTGACCTCACAGTGCTGCCTCCAGCTCTGGCCTCGCACACCCTGGGACACAAGGCACCAGCCACAGCACCAATGGCCACACCAAAAGGCACCTCCCAAGCACAAACAGCACCTTCCCACACTGACACATGCCTGCGACGGCCTCACGCAGCACTCACCTCACAGCTGCCAAGAGCAGCCAGGCAACCAGCACTGGCCTAGCACGCACTGCTTCACAAGTCACCTCACAACCACTACCACCAGCAGCAGCCAACACCCTAGCACTGCCCGCCAAGGCACAGAGGCACAAGTGACCTCACAGTGCTGCCTCCAGCTGTGGCCTCGCACATCCTGGGACACAAGGCACCAGCCACAGCACCAATGGCCACACCAAAACGCACCTCCCAAGCACAAACAGCACCTTCCCACACTGACACATGCCTGCGACGGCCTCACGCAGCACTCACCTCACAGCTGCCAAGAGCAGCCAGGCAACCAGCACTGGCCTAGCACGCACTGCTTCACAAGTCACCTCACAACCACCACCAGCAGCAGCCAACACCCTAGCACTGCCCGACAAGGCACAGAGGCACAAGTGACCTCACAATGCTGCCTCCAGCTCTGGCCTCGCACACCCTGTGCCACAAGGCACCAGCCACAGCACCAATGGCCACACCAAAAGGCACCTCCCAAGCACAAACAGCACCTTCCCACACTGACACATGCCTGCGACGGCCTCACGCAGCACTCACCTCACAGCTGCCAAGAGCAGCCAGGCAACCAGCACTGGCCTAGCATGCACTGCTTCACAGGTCACCTCACAACCACCACCACCAGCAGCCAACACCCTAGCACTGCCCGCCAAGGCACACAGGCACAAGTGACCTCACAATGCTGCCTCCAGCTCTGGCCTCGCACACCCTGGGACACAAGGCACCAGCCACAGCACCAATGGCCACACCAAAAGGCACCTCCCAAGGACAAACAGCACCTTCCCACACTGACACATGCCTGCGACGGCCTCACGCAGCACTCACCTCACAGCTGCCAAGAGCAGCCAGGCAACCAGCACTGGCCTAGCACGCACTGCTTCACAAGTCACCTCACAACCACCACCACCAGCAGCAGCCAACACCCTAGCACTGCCCGCCAAGGCACAGAGGCACAAGTGACCTCCCAATGCTGCCTCCAGCTCTGGCCTCGCACACCCTGGGACACAAGGCACCAGCCACAGCACCAATGGCCACACCAAAAGGCACCTCCCAAGCACAAACAGCACCTTCCCACACTGACACATGCCTGCGACGGCCTCACGCAGCACTCACCTCACAGCTGCCAAGAGCAGCCAGGCAACCAGCACTGGCCTAGCACGCACTGCTTCACAAGTCACCTCACAACCACCACCACCAGCAGCCAACACCCTAGCACTGCCCGACAAGGCACAGAGGCACAAGTGACCTCTCAATGCTGCCTCCAGCTCTGGCCTCGCACACCCTGGGACACAAGGCACCAGCCACAGCACCAATGGCCACACCAAAAGGCACCTCCCAAGGACAAACAGTACCTTCCCACACTGACACATGCCTGTGACGGCCTCACGCAGCACTCACCTCACAGCTGCCAAGAGCAGCCAGGCAACCAGCACTGGCCTAGCATGCACTGCTTCACAAGTCACCTCACAACCACCACCACCAGCAGCAGCCAACACCCTAGCACTGCCCGCCAAGGCACAGAGGCACAAGTGACCTCACAATGCTGCCTCCAGCTCTGGCCTCGCACACCCTGGGACACAAGGCACCAGCCACAGCACCAATGGCCACACCAAAAGGCACCTCCCAAGCACAAACAGCACCTTCCCACACTGACACATGCCTGCGACGGCCTCACGCAGCACTCACCTCACAGCTGCCAAGAGCAGCCAGGCAACCAGCACTGGCCTAGCACGCACTGCTTCACAAGTCACCTCACAACCACCACCACCAGCAGCAGCCAACACCCTAGCACTGCCCGCCAAGGCACAGAGGCACAAGTGACCTCACAATGCTGCCTCCAGCTCTGGCCTCGCACACCCTGGGACACAAGGCACCAGCCACAGCACCAATGGCCACACCAAAAGGCACCTCCCAAGCACAAACAGCACCTTCCCACACTGACACATGCCTGCGACGGCCTCACGCAGCACTCACCTCACAGCTGCCAAGAGCAGCCAGGCAACCAGCACTGGCCTAGCACGCACTGCTTCACAAGTCACCTCACAACCACCACCACCAGCAGCAGCCAACACCCTAGCACTGCCTGCCAAGGCACAGAGGCACAAGTGACCTCACAATGCTGCCTCCAGCTCTGGCCTCGCACACCCTGGGACACAAGGCACCAGCCACAGCACCAATGGCCACACCAAAAGGCACCTCCCAAGCACAAACAGCACCTTCCCACACTGACACATGCCTGCGACGGCCTCACGCAGCACTCACCTCACAGCTGCCAAGAGCAGCCAGGCAACCAGCACTGGCCTAGCACGCACTGCTTCACAAGTCACCTCACAACCACCAC
Organism: Rhea pennata; assembly: GCF_028389875.1. Classification (NCBI taxonomy): domain Eukaryota; kingdom Metazoa; phylum Chordata; class Aves; order Rheiformes; family Rheidae; genus Rhea; species Rhea pennata. The sequence continues at coordinate 119,910 of NW_026907705.1, read as the reverse complement.
CACCAGCAGCAGCCAACACCCTAGCACTGCCCGCCAAGGCACAGAGGCACAAGTGACCTCACAGTGCTGCCTCCAGCTGTGGCCTCGCACACCCTGGGACACAAGGCACCACCCACAGCACCAATGGCCACACCAAAAGGCACCTCCCAAGGACAAACAGCACCTTCCCACACTGACACATGCCTGCGACGGCCTCACGCAGCACTCACCTCACAGCTGCCAAGAGCAGCCAGGCAACCAGCACTGGCCTAGCACGCACTGCTTCACAAGTCACCTCACAACCACCAGCACCAGCAGCAGCCAACACCCTAGCACTGCCTGCCAAGGCACAGAGGCACAAGTGACCTCACAATGCTGCCTCCAGCTCTGCCCTCTCACACCCTGGGACACAAGGCACCATCCACAGCACCAATGGCCACATCAAAATGCACCTCCCAAGGACAAACAGCACCTTCCGAAACTGACACATGCCTGCCAGGGCCTCACGCAGCACTCACCTCACAGCTGCCAAGAGCAGCCAGGCAACCAGCACTGGCCTAGCATGCACTGCTTCACAAGTCACCTCACAACCACCACCACCAGCAGCAGCCAACACCTTAGCACTGCCCGCCAAGGCACAGAGGCACAAGTGACCTCACAGTGCTGCCTCCAGTTCTGCCCTCACACACCCTGAGACACAAGGCACCAGCCACAGCACCAATGGCCACACCAAAAGGCACCTCCCAAGCACAAACAGCACCTTCCCACACTGACACATGCCTGCGACGGCCTCACGCAGCACTCACCTCACAGCTGCCAAGAGCAGCCAGGCAACCAGCACTGGCCTAGCATGCACTGCTTCACAAGTCACCTCACAACCACCACCACCAGCAGCCAACACCCTAGCACTGCCCGCCAAGGCACAGAGGCACAAGTGACCTCACAATGCTGCCTCCAGCTCTGGCCTCGCACATCCTGGGACACAAGGCACCAGCCACAGCACCAATGGCCACACCAAAACGCACCTCCCAAGCACAAACAGCACCTTCCCACACTGACACATGCCTGCGACGGCCTCACGCAGCACTCACCTCACAGCTGCCAAGAGCAGCCAGGCAACCAGCACTGGCCTAGCACGCACTGCTTCACAAGTCACCTCACAACCACCACCAGCAGCAGCCAACACCCTAGCACTGCCCGACAAGGCACAGAGGCACAAGTGACCTCCCAATGCTGCCTCCAGCTCTGGCCTCGCACACCCTGGGACACAAGGCACCAGCCACAGCACCAATGGCCACACCAAAAGGCACCTCCCAAGCACAAACAGCACCTTCCCACACTGACACATGCCTGCGACGGCCTCACGCAGCACTCACCTCACAGCTGCCAAGAGCAGCCAGGCAACCAGCACTGGCCTAGCACGCACTGCTTCACAAGTCACCTCACAACCACCACCACCAGCAGCAGCCAACACCCTAGCACTGCCCGCCAAGGCACAGAGGCACAAGTGACCTCACAGTGCTGCCTCCAGCTGTGGCCTCGCACACCCTGGGACACAAGGCACCAGCCACAGCACCAATGGCCACACCAAAATGCACCTCCCAAGGACAAACAGCACCTTCCCACACTGACACATGCCTGCGACGGCCTCACGCAGCACTCACCTCACAGCTGCCAAGAGCAGCCAGGCAACCAGCACTGGCCTAGCACGCACTGCTTCACAAGTCACCTCACAACCACCACCACCAGCAGCAGCCAACACCCTAGCACTGCCTGCCAAGGCACAGAGGCACAAGTGACCTCACAATGCTGCCTCCAGCTCTGCCCTCTCACACCCTGGGACACATGGCACCAGCCACAGCACCAATGGCCACACCAAAATGCACCTCCCAAGCACAAACAGCACCTTCCGAAACTGACACATGCCTGCGACGGCCTCACGCAGCACTCACCTCACAGCTGCCAAGAGCAGCCAGGCAACCAGCACTGGCCTAGCATGCACTGCTTCACAAGTCACTTCACAACCACCACCACCAGCAGCAGCCAACACCCTAGCACTGCCTGCCAAGGCACAGAGGCACAAGTGACCTCACAATGCTGCCTCCAGCTCTGCCCTCTCACACCCTGGGACACAAGGCACCATCCACAGCACCAATGGCCACATCAAAATGCACCTCCCAAGCACAAACAGCACCTTCCGAAACTGACACATGCCTGCCAGGGCCTCACGCAGCACTCACCTCACAGCTGCCAAGAGCAGCCAGGCAACCAGCACTGGCCTAGCACGCACTGCTTCACAAGTCACCTCACAACCACCACCACCAGCAGCAGCCAACACCCTAGCACTGCCCGCCAAGGCACAGAGGCACAAGTGACCTCCCAATGCTGCCTCCAGCTCTGGCCTCGCACACCCTGGGACACAAGGCACCAGCCACAGCACCAATGGCCACACCAAAAGGCACCTCCCAAGCACAAACAGCACCTTCCCACACTGACACATGCCTGCGACGGCCTCACGCAGCACTCACCTCACAGCTGCCAAGAGCAGCCAGGCAACCAGCACTGGCCTAGCACGCACTGCTTCACAAGTCACCTCACAACCACCACCAGCAGCAGCCAACACCCTAGCACTGCCCGCCAAGGCACAGAGGCACAAGTGACCCCACAGTGCTGCCTCCAGCTCTGGCCTCGCACACCCTGGGACACAAGGCACCAGCCACAGCACCAATGGCCACACCAAAAGGCACCTCCCAAGCACAAACAGCACCTTCCCACACTGACACATGCCTGCGACGGCCTCACGCAGCACTCACCTCACAGCTGCCAAGAGCAGCCAGGCAACCAGCACTGGCCTAGCACGCACTGCTTCACAAGTCACCTCACAACCACCACCACCAGCAGCAGCCAACACCCTAGCACTGCCCGCCAAGGCACAGAGGCACAAGTGACCTCACAATGCTGCCTCCAGCTCTGGCCTCGCACACCCTGTGCCACAAGGCACCAGCCACAGCACCAATGGCCACACCAAAAGGCACCTCCCAAGCACAAACAGCACCTTCCCACACTGACACATGCCTGCGACGGCCTCACGCAGCACTCACCTCACAGCTGCCAAGAGCAGCCAGGCAACCAGCACTGGCCTAGCACGCACTGCTTCACAAGTCACCTCACAACCACCACCACCAGCAGCAGCCAACACCCTAGCACTGCCTGCCAAGGCACAGAGGCACAAGTGACCTCACAATGCTGCCTCCAGCTCTGGCCTCGCACACCCTGGGACACAAGGCACCAGCCACAGCACCAATGGCCACACCAAAAGGCACCTCCCAAGCACAAACAGCACCTTCCCACACTGACACATGCCTGCGACGGCCTCACGCAGCACTCACCTCACAGCTGCCAAGAGCAGCCAGGCAACCAGCACTGGCCTAGCACGCACTGCTTCACAAGTCACCTCACAACCACCACCACCAGCAGCAGCCAACACCCTAGCACTGCCCGCCAAGGCACAGAGGCACAAGTGACCTCACAGTGCTGCCTCCAGCTGTGGCCTCGCACACCCTGGGACACAAGGCACCACCCACAGCACCAATGGCCACACCAAAAGGCACCTCCCAAGGACAAACAGCACCTTCCCACACTGACACATGCCTGCGACGGCCTCACGCAGCACTCACCTCACAGCTGCCAAGAGCAGCCAGGCAACCAGCACTGGCCTAGCACGCACTGCTTCACAAGTCACCTCACAACCACCAGCACCAGCAGCAGCCAACACCCTAGCACTGCCTGCCAAGGCACAGAGGCACAAGTGACCTCACAATGCTGCCTCCAGCTCTGCCCTCTCACACCCTGGGACACAAGGCACCATCCACAGCACCAATGGCCACATCAAAATGCACCTCCCAAGGACAAACAGCACCTTCCGAAACTGACACATGCCTGCCAGGGCCTCACGCAGCACTCACCTCACAGCTGCCAAGAGCAGCCAGGCAACCAGCACTGGCCTAGCACGCACTGCTTCACAAGTCACCTCACAACCACCACCAGCAGCAGCCAACACCCTAGCACTGCCCGACAAGGCACAGAGGCACAAGTGACCTCCCAATGCTGCCTCCAGCTCTGGCCTCGCACACCCTGGGACACAAGGCACCAGCCACAGCACCAATGGCCACACCAAAAGGCACCTCCCAAGCACAAACAGCACCTTCCCACACTGACACATGCCTGCGACGGCCTCACGCAGCACTCACCTCACAGCTGCCAAGAGCAGCCAGGCAACCAGCACTGGCCTAGCACGCACTGCTTCACAAGTCACCTCACAACCACCACCACCAGCAGCAGCCAACACCCTAGCACTGCCCGCCAAGGCACAGAGGCACAAGTGACCTCACAGTGCTGCCTCCAGCTGTGGCCTCGCACACCCTGGGACACAAGGCACCAGCCACAGCACCAATGGCCACACCAAAATGCACCTCCCAAGGACAAACAGCACCTTCCCACACTGACACATGCCTGCGACGGCCTCACGCAGCACTCACCTCACAGCTGCCAAGAGCAGCCAGGCAACCAGCACTGGCCTAGCACGCACTGCTTCACAAGTCACCTCACAACCACCACCACCAGCAGCAGCCAACACCCTAGCACTGCCTGCCAAGGCACAGAGGCACAAGTGACCTCACAATGCTGCCTCCAGCTCTGCCCTCTCACACCCTGGGACACATGGCACCAGCCACAGCACCAATGGCCACACCAAAATGCACCTCCCAAGCACAAACAGCACCTTCCGAAACTGACACATGCCTGCGACGGCCTCACGCAGCACTCACCTCACAGCTGCCAAGAGCAGCCAGGCAACCAGCACTGGCCTAGCATGCACTGCTTCACAAGTCACTTCACAACCACCACCACCAGCAGCAGCCAACACCCTAGCACTGCCTGCCAAGGCACAGAGGCACAAGTGACCTCACAATGCTGCCTCCAGCTCTGCCCTCTCACACCCTGGGACACAAGGCACCATCCACAGCACCAATGGCCACATCAAAATGCACCTCCCAAGCACAAACAGCACCTTCCGAAACTGACACATGCCTGCCAGGGCCTCACGCAGCACTCACCTCACAGCTGCCAAGAGCAGCCAGGCAACCAGCACTGGCCTAGCACGCACTGCTTCACAAGTCACCTCACAACCACCACCACCAGCAGCAGCCAACACCCTAGCACTGCCCGCCAAGGCACAGAGGCACAAGTGACCTCCCAATGCTGCCTCCAGCTCTGGCCTCGCACACCCTGGGACACAAGGCACCAGCCACAGCACCAATGGCCACACCAAAAGGCACCTCCCAAGCACAAACAGCACCTTCCCACACTGACACATGCCTGCGACGGCCTCACGCAGCACTCACCTCACAGCTGCCAAGAGCAGCCAGGCAACCAGCACTGGCCTAGCACGCACTGCTTCACAAGTCACCTCACAACCACCACCAGCAGCAGCCAACACCCTAGCACTGCCCGCCAAGGCACAGAGGCACAAGTGACCCCACAGTGCTGCCTCCAGCTCTGGCCTCGCACACCCTGGGACACAAGGCACCAGCCACAGCACCAATGGCCACACCAAAAGGCACCTCCCAAGCACAAACAGCACCTTCCCACACTGACACATGCCTGCGACGGCCTCACGCAGCACTCACCTCACAGCTGCCAAGAGCAGCCAGGCAACCAGCACTGGCCTAGCACGCACTGCTTCACAAGTCACCTCACAACCACCACCACCAGCAGCAGCCAACACCCTAGCACTGCCCGCCAAGGCACAGAGGCACAAGTGACCTCACAATGCTGCCTCCAGCTCTGGCCTCGCACACCCTGTGCCACAAGGCACCAGCCACAGCACCAATGGCCACACCAAAAGGCACCTCCCAAGCACAAACAGCACCTTCCCACACTGACACATGCCTGCGACGGCCTCACGCAGCACTCACCTCACAGCTGCCAAGAGCAGCCAGGCAACCAGCACTGGCCTAGCACGCACTGCTTCACAAGTCACCTCACAACCACCACCACCAGCAGCAGCCAACACCCTAGCACTGCCTGCCAAGGCACAGAGGCACAAGTGACCTCACAATGCTGCCTCCAGCTCTGGCCTCGCACACCCTGGGACACAAGGCACCAGCCACAGCACCAATGGCCACACCAAAAGGCACCTCCCAAGCACAAACAGCACCTTCCCACACTGACACATGCCTGCGACGGCCTCACGCAGCACTCACCTCACAGCTGCCAAGAGCAGCCAGGCAACCAGCACTGGCCTAGCACGCACTGCTTCACAAGTCACCTCACAACCACCACCACCAGCAGCAGCCAACACCCTAGCACTGCCCGCCAAGGCACAGAGGCACAAGTGACCTCACAATGCTGCCTCCAGCTCTGGCCTCGCACACCCTGTGCCACAAGGCACCAGCCACAGCACCAATGGCCACACCAAAACGCACCTCCCAAGAACAAACAGCACCTTCCCACACTGACACATGCCTGCGACGGCCTCACGCAGCACTCACCTCACAGCTGCCAAGAGCAGCCAGGCAACCAGCACTGGCCTAGCACGCACTGCTTCACAAGTCACCTCACAACCACCACCACCAGCAGCCAACACCCTAGCACTGCCCGCCAAGGCACAGAGGCACAAGTGACCTCACAGTGCTGCCTCCAGCTCTGGCCTCGCACACCCTGGGACACAAGGCACCAGCCACAGCACCAATGGCCACACCAAAAGGCACCTCCCAAGCACAAACAGCACCTTCCCACACTGACACATGCCTGCGACAGCCTCACGCAGCACTCACCTCACAGCTGCCAAGAGCAGCCAGGCAACCAGCACTGGCCTAGCACGCACTGCTTCACAAGTCACCTCACACCCACCACCACCAGCAGCAGCCAACACCCTAGCACTGCCCGCCAAGGCACAGAGGCACAAGTGACCTCACAGTGCTGCCTCCAGCTGTGGCCTCGCACACCCTGGGACACAAGGCACCAGCCACAGCACCAATGGCCACACCAAAAGGCACCTCCCAAGGACAAACAGCACCTTCCCACACTGACACATGCCTGCGACGGCCTCACGCAGCACTCACCTCACAGCTGCCAAGAGCAGCCAGGCAACCAGCACTGGCCTAGCACGCACTGCTTCACAAGTCACCTCACAACCACCACCACCAGCAGCAGCCAACACCCTAGCACTGCCTGCCAAGGCACAGAGGCACAAGTGACCTCACAATGCTGCCTCCAGCTCTGCCCTCTCACACCCTGGGACACAAGGCACCATCCACAGCACCAATGGCCACATCAAAATGCACCTCCCAAGGACAAACAGCACCTTCCGAAACTGACACATGCCTGCCAGGGCCTCACGCAGCACTCACCTCACAGCTGCCAAGAGCAGCCAGGCAACCAGCACTGGCCTAGCATGCACTGCTTCACAAGTCACCTCACAACCACCACCACCAGCAGCAGCCAACACCTTAGCACTGCTCGCCAAGGCACAGAGGCACAAGTGACCTCACAGTGCTGCCTCCAGTTCTGCCCTCACACAGCTTGAGACACACGGCACCAGCCACAGCACCAATGGCCACACCAAAAGGCACCTCCCAAGCACAAACAGCACCTTCCCACACTGACACATGCCTGCGACGGCCTCACGCAGCACTCACCTCACAGCTGCCAAGAGCAGCCAGGCAACCAGCACTGGCCTAGCATGCACTGCTTCACAAGTCACCTCACAACCACCACCACCAGCAGCAGCCAACACCCTAGCACTGCCCGCCAAGGCACAGAGGCACAAGTGACCTCACAATGCTGCCTCCAGCTCTGGCCTCGCACACCCTGGGACACAAGGCACCAGCCACAGCACCAATGGCCACACCAAAAGGCACCTCCCAAGCACAAACAGCACCTTCCCACACTGACACATGCCTGCGACGGCCTCACGCAGCACTCACCTCACAGCTGCCAAGAGCAGCCAGGCAACCAGCACTGGCCTAGCACGCACTGCTTCACAAGTCACCTCACAACCACCACCACCAGCAGCAGCCAACACCCTAGCACTGCCCGCCAAGGCACAGAGGCACAAGTGACCTCACAATGCTGCCTCCAGCTCTGGCCCTCGCACACCCTGGGACACAAGGCACCAGCCACAGCACCAATGGCCACACCAAAACGCACCTCCCAAGCACAAACAGCACCTTCCCACACTGACACATGCCTGCGACGGCCTCACGCAGCACTCACCTCACAGCTGCCAAGAGCAGCCAGGCAACCAGCACTGGCCTAGCACGCACTGCTTCACAAGTCACCTCACAACCACCACCAGCAGCAGCCAACACCCTAGCACTGCCCGACAAGGCACAGAGGCACAAGTGACCTCCCAATGCTGCCTCCAGCTCTGGCCTCGCACACCCTGGGACACAAGGCACCAGCCACAGCACCAATGGCCACACCAAAAGGCACCTCCCAAGCACAAACAGCACCTTCCCACACTGACACATGCCTGCGACGGCCTCACGCAGCACTCACCTCACAGCTGCCAAGAGCAGCCAGGCAACCAGCACTGGCCTAGCACGCACTGCTTCACAAGTCACCTCACACCCACCACCACCAGCAGCAGCCAACACCCTAGCACTGCCCGCCAAGGCACAGAGGCACAAGTGACCTCACAGTGCTGCCTCCAGCTGTGGCCTCGCACACCCTGGGACACAAGGCACCAGCCACAGCACCAATGGCCACACCAAAAGGCACCTCCCAAGGACAAACAGCACCTTCCCACACTGACACATGCCTGCGACGGCCTCACGCAGCACTCACCTCACAGCTGCCAAGAGCAGCCAGGCAACCAGCACTGGCCTAGCACGCACTGCTTCACAAGTCACCTCACAACCACCACCACCAGCAGCAGCCAACACCCTAGCACTGCCTGCCAAGGCACAGAGGCACAAGTGACCTCACAATGCTGCCTCCAGCTCTGCCCTCTCACACCCTGGGACACATGGCACCAGCCACAGCACCAATGGCCACACCAAAATGCACCTCCCAAGCACAAACAGCACCTTCCGAAACTGACACATGCCTGCGACGGCCTCACGCAGCACTCACCTCACAGCTGGCAAGAGCAGCCAGGCAACCAGCACTGGCCTAGCATGCACTGCTTCACAAGTCACTTCACAACCACCACCACCAGCAGCAGCCAACACCCTAGCACTGCCTGCCAAGGCACAGAGGCACAAGTGACCTCACAATGCTGCCTCCAGCTCTGCCCTCTCACACCCTGGGACACAAGGCACCAGCCACAGCACCAATGGCCACATCAAAATGCACCTCCCAAGCACAAACAGCACCTTCCGAAACTGACACATGCCTGCCAGGGCCTCACGCAGCACTCACCTCACAGCTGCCAAGAGCAGCCAGGCAACCAGCACTGGCCTAGCACGCACTGCTTCACAAGTCACCTCACAACCACCACCACCAGCAGCAGCCAACACCCTAGCACTGCCCGACAAGGCACAGAGGCACAAGTGACCTCACAATGCTGCCTCCAGCTCTGGCCTCGCACACCCTGGGACACAAGGCACCAGCCACAGCACCAATGGCCACACCAAAACGCACCTCCCAAGAACAAACAGCACCTTCCCACACTGACACATGCCTGCGACGGCCTCACGCAGCACTCACCTCACAGCTGCCAAGAGCAGCCAGGCAACCAGCACTGGCCTAGCACGCACTGCTTCACAAGTCACCTCACAACCACCACCAGCAGCAGCCAACACCCTAGCACTGCCCGCCAAGGCACAGAGGCACAAGTGACCCCACAGTGCTGCCTCCAGCTCTGGCCTCGCACACCCTGGGACACAAGGCACCAGCCACAGCACCAATGGCCACACCAAAAGGCACCTCCCAAGCACAAACAGCACCTTCCCACACTGACACATGCCTGCGACGGCCTCACGCAGCACTCACCTCACAGCTGCCAAGAGCAGCCAGGCAACCAGCACTGGCCTAGCACGCACTGCTTCACAAGTCACCTCACACCCACCACCACCAGCAGCAGCCAACACCCTAGCACTGCCCGCCAACGCACAGAGGCACAAGTGACCTCACAGTGCTGCCTCCAGCTGTGGCCTCGCACACCCTGGGACACAAGGCACCAGCCACAGCACCAATGGCCACACCAAAAGGCACCTCCCAAGCACAAACAGCACCTTCCCACACTGACACAGGCCTGCGACGGCCTCACGCAGCACTCACCTCACAGCTGCCAAGAGCAGCCAGGCAACCAGCACTGGCCTAGCACGCACTGCTTCACAAGTCACCTCACAACCACCACCACCAGCAGCAGCCAACACCCTAGCACTGCCTGCCAAGGCACAGAGGCACAAGTGACCTCACAATGCTGCCTCCAGCTCTGCCCTCTCACACCCTGGGACACATGGCACCAGCCACAGCACCAATGGCCACACCAAAATGCACCTCCCAAGCACAAACAGCACCTTCCCACACTGACACATGCCTGCGACGGCCTCACGCAGCACTCACCTCACAGCTGCCAAGAGCAGCCAGGCAACCAGCACTGGCCTAGCATGCACTGCTTCACAAGTCACCTCACAACCACCACCACCAGCAGCAGCCAACACTTTAGCACTGCCCGCCAAGGCACAGAGGCACAAGTGACCTCACAGTGCTGCCTCCAGTTCTGCCCTCACACAGCTTGAGACACACGGCACCAGCCACAGCACCAATGGCCACACCAAAAGGCACCTCCCAAGCACAAACAGCACCTTCCCACACTGACACATGCCTGCGACGGCCTCACGCAGCACTCACCTCACAGCTGCCAAGAGCAGCCAGGCAACCAGCACTGGCCTAGCATGCACTGCTTCACAAGTCACCTCACAACCACCACCACCAGCAGCAGCCAACACCCTAGCACTGCCCGCCAAGGCACAGAGGCACAAGTGACCTCACAATGCTGCCTCCAGCTCTGGCCTCGCACACCCTGGGACACAAGGCACCAGCCACAGCACCAATGGCCACACCAAAAGGCACCTCCCAAGCACAAACAGCACCTTCCCACACTGACACATGCCTGCGACGGCCTCACGCAGCACTCACCTCACAGCTGCCAAGAGCAGCCAGGCAACCAGCACTGGCCTAGCACGCACTGCTTCACAAGTCACCTCACAACCACCACCACCAGCAGCAGCCAACACCCTAGCACTGCCCGCCAAGGCACAGAGGCACAAGTGACCTCACAATGCTGCCTCCAGCTCTGGCCTCGCACATCCTGGGACACAAGGCACCAGCCACAGCACCAATGGCCACACCAAAACGTACCTCCCAAGCACAAACAGCACCTTCCCACACTGACACATGCCTGCGACGGCCTCACGCAGCACTCACCTCACAGCTGCCAAGAGCAGCCAGGCAACCAGCACTGGCCTAGCACGCACTGCTTCACAAGTCACCTCACAACCACCACCAGCAGCAGCCAACACCCTAGCACTGCCCGACAAGGCACAGAGGCACAAGTGACCTCCCAATGCTGCCTCCAGCTCTGGCCTCGCACACCCTGGGACACAAGGCACCAGCCACAGCACCAATGGCCACACCAAAAGGCACCTCCCAAGCACAAACAGCACCTTCCCACACTGACACATGCCTGCGACGGCCTCACGCAGCACTCACCTCACAGCTGCCAAGAGCAGCCAGGCAACCAGCACTGGCCTAGCACGCACTGCTTCACAAGTCACCTCACAACCACCACCACCAGCAGCAGCCAACACCCTAGCACTGCCCGCCAAGGCACAGAGGCACAAGTGACCTCACAATGCTGCCTCCAGCTCTGGCCTCGCACATCCTGGGACACAAGGCACCAGCCACAGCACCAATGGCCACACCAAAACGCACCTCCCAAGGACAAACAGCACCTTCCCACACTGACACATGCCTGCGACGGCCTCACGCAGCACTCACCTCACAGCTGCCAAGAGCAGCCAGGCAACCAGCACTGGCCTAGCATGCACTGCTTCACAAGTCACCTCACAACCACCACCACCAGCAGCAGCCAACACCCTAGCACTGCCCGCCAAGGCACAGAGGCACAAGTGACCTCACAATGCTGCCTCCAGCTCTGGCCTCGCACACCCTGGGACACAAGGCACCAGCCACAGCACCAATGGCCACACCAAAAGGCACCTCCCAAGCACAAACAGCACCTTCCCACACTGACACATGCCTGCGACGGCCTCACGCAGCACTCACCTCACAGCTGCCAAGAGCAGCCAGGCAACCAGCACTGGCCTAGCACGCACTGCTTCACAAGTCACCTCACAACCACCACCACCAGCAGCAGCCAACACCCTAGCACTGCCCGCCAAGGCACAGAGGCACAAGTGACCTCACAATGCTGCCTCCAGCTCTGGCCTCGCACATCCTGGGACACAAGGCACCAGCCACAGCACCAATGGCCACACCAAAACGTACCTCCCAAGCACAAACAGCACCTTCCCACACTGACACATGCCTGCGACGGCCTCACGCAGCACTCACCTCACAGCTGCCAAGAGCAGCCAGGCAACCAGCACTGGCCTAGCACGCACTGCTTCACAAGTCACCTCACAACCACCACCAGCAGCAGCCAACACCCTAGCACTGCCCGACAAGGCACAGAGGCACAAGTGACCTCCCAATGCTGCCTCCAGCTCTGGCCTCGCACACCCTGGGACACAAGGCACCAGCCACAGCACCAATGGCCACACCAAAAGGCACCTCCCAAGCACAAACAGCACCTTCCCACACTGACACATGCCTGCGACGGCCTCACGCAGCACTCACCTCACAGCTGCCAAGAGCAGCCAGGCAACCAGCACTGGCCTAGCACGCACTGCTTCACAAGTCACCTCACAACCACCACCACCAGCAGCAGCCAACACCCTAGCACTGCCCGCCAAGGCACAGAGGCACAAGTGACCTCACAATGCTGCCTCCAGCTCTGGCCTCGCACATCCTGGGACACAAGGCACCAGCCACAGCACCAATGGCCACACCAAAACGCACCTCCCAAGCACAAACAGCACCTTCCCACACTGACACATGCCTGCGACGGCCTCACGCAGCACTCACCTCACAGCTGCCAAGAGCAGCCAGGCAACCAGCACTGGCCTAGCACGCACTGCTTCACAAGTCACCTCACAACCACCACCAGCAGCAGCCAACACCCTAGCACTGCCCGACAAGGCACAGAGGCACAAGTGACCTCTCAATGCTGCCTCCAGCTCTGGCCTCGCACACCCTGGGACACAAGGCACCAGCCACAGCACCAATGGCCACACCAAAAGGCACCTCCCAAGCACAAACAGCACCTTCCCACACTGACACATGCCTGCGACGGCCTCACGCAGCACTCACCTCACAGCTGCCAAGAGCAGCCAGGCAACCAGCACTGGCCTAGCACGCACTGCTTCACAAGTCACCTCACAACCACCACCACCAGCAGCAGCCAACACCCTAGCACTGCCCGCCAAGGCACAGAGGCACAAGTGACCTCACAGTGCTGCCTCCAGCTGTGGCCTCGCACACCCTGGGACACAAGGCACCAGCCACAGCACCAATGGCCACACCAAAAGGCACCTCCCAAGGACAAACAGCACCTTCCCACACTGACACATGCCTGCGACGGCCTCACGCAGCACTCACCTCACAGCTGCCAAGAGCAGCCAGGCAACCAGCACTGGCCTAGCACGCACTGCTTCACAAGTCACCTCACAACCACCACCACCAGCAGCAGCCAACACCCTAGCACTGCCTGCCAAGGCACAGAGGCACAAGTGACCTCACAATGCTGCCTCCAGCTCTGCCCTCTCACACCCTGGGACACATGGCACCAGCCACAGCACCAATGGCCACACCAAAATGCACCTCCCAAGCACAAACAGCACCTTCCGAAACTGACACATGCCTGCGACGGCCTCACGCAGCACTCACCTCACAGCTGCCAAGAGCAGCCAGGCAACCAGCACTGGCCTAGCATGCACTGCTTCACAAGTCACTTCACAACCACCACCACCAGCAGCAGCCAACACCCTAGCACTGCCTGCCAAGGCACAGAGGCACAAGTGACCTCACAATGCTGCCTCCAGCTCTGCCCTCTCACACCCTGGGACACAAGGCACCATCCACAGCACCAATGGCCACATCAAAATGCACCTCCCAAGCACAAACAGCACCTTCCGAAACTGACACATGCCTGCCAGGGCCTCACGCAGCACTCACCTCACAGCTGCCAAGAGCAGCCAGGCAACCAGCACTGGCCTAGCACGCACTGCTTCACAAGTCACCTCACAACCACCACCACCAGCAGCAGCCAACACCCTAGCACTGCCTGCCAAGGCACAGAGGCACAAGTGACCTCCCAATGCTGCCTCCAGCTCTGCCCTCTGACACCCTGGGACACAAGGCACCAGCCACAGCACCAATGGCCACATCAAAATGCACCTCCCAAGGACAAACAGCACCTTCCGAAACTGACACATGCCTGCCAGGGCCTCACGCAGCACTCACCTCACAGCTGCCAAGAGCAGCCAGGCAACCAGCACTGGCCTAGCATGCACTGCTTCACAAGTCACCTCACAACCACCACCACCAGCAGCAGCCAACACCTTAGCACTGCTCGCCAAGGCACAGAGGCACAAGTGACCTCACAGTGCTGCCTCCAGTTCTGCCCTCACACAGCTTGAGACACACGGCACCAGCCACAGCACCAATGGCCACACCAAAAGGCACCTCCCAAGCACAAACAGCACCTTCCCACACTGACACATGCCTGCGACGGCCTCACGCAGCACTCACCTCACAGCTGCCAAGAGCAGCCAGGCAACCAGCACTGGCCTAGCACGCACTGCTTCACAAGTCACCTCACAACCACCAGCACCAGCAGCAGCCAACACCCTAGCACTGCCTGCCAAGGCACAGAGGCACAAGTGACCTCACAATGCTGCCTCCAGCTCTGCCCTCTCACACCCTGGGACACATGGCACCAGCCACAGCACCAATGGCCACACCAAAATGCACCTCCCAAGCACAAACAGCACCTTCCGAAACTGACACATGCCTGCGACGGCCTCACGCAGCACTCACCTCACAGCTGCCAAGAGCAGCCAGGCAACCAGCACTGGCCTAGCATGCACTGCTTCACAAGTCACTTCACAACCACCACCACCAGCAGCAGCCAACACCCTAGCACTGCCTGCCAAGGCACAGAGGCACAAGTGACCTCACAATGCTGCCTCCAGCTCTGCCCTCTCACACCCTGGGACACAAGGCACCATCCACAGCACCAATGGCCACATCAAAATGCACCTCCCAAGCACAAACAGCACCTTCCGAAACTGACACATGCCTGCCAGGGCCTCACGCAGCACTCACCTCACAGCTGCCAAGAGCAGCCAGGCAACCAGCACTGGCCTAGCACGCACTGCTTCACAAGTCACCTCACAACCACCACCACCAGCAGCAGCCAACACCCTAGCACTGCCCGACAAGGCACAGAGGCACAAGTGACCTCACAATGCTGCCTCCAGCTCTGGCCTCGCACACCCTGGGACACAAGGCACCAGCCACAGCACCAATGGCCACACCAAAACGCACCTCCCAAGAACAAACAGCACCTTCCCACACTGACACATGCCTGCGACGGCCTCACGCAGCACTCACCTCACAGCTGCCAAGAGCAGCCAGGCAACCAGCACTGGCCTAGCACGCACTGCTTCACAAGTCACCTCACAACCACCACCAGCAGCAGCCAACACCCTAGCACTGCCCGCCAAGGCACAGAGGCACAAGTGACCCCACAGTGCTGCCTCCAGCTCTGGCCTCGCACACCCTGGGACACAAGGCACCAGCCACAGCACCAATGGCCACACCAAAACGCACCTCCCAAGAACAAACAGCACCTTCCCACACTGACACATGCCTGCGACGGCCTCACGCAGCACTCACCTCACAGCTGCCAAGAGCAGCCAGGCAACCAGCACTGGCCTAGCACGCACTGCTTCACAAGTCACCTCACACCCACCACCACCAGCAGCAGCCAACACCCTAGCACTGCCCGCCAAGGCACAGAGGCACAAGTGACCTCACAGTGCTGCCTCCAGCTGTGGCCTCGCACACCCTGGGACACAAGGCACCAGCCACAGCACCAATGGCCACACCAAAAGGCACCTCCCAAGCACAAACAGCACCTTCCCACACTGACACATGCCTGCGACGGCCTCACGCAGCACTCACCTCACAGCTGCCAAGAGCAGCCAGGCAACCAGCACTGGCCTAGCACGCACTGCTTCACAAGTCACCTCACAACCACCACCACCAGCAGCAGCCAACACCCTAGCACTGCCTGCCAAGGCACAGAGGCACAAGTGACCTCACAATGCTGCCTCCAGCTCTGCCCTCTCACACCCTGGGACACATGGCACCAGCCACAGCACCAATGGCCACACCAAAATGCACCTCCCAAGCACAAACAGCACCTTCCGAAACTGACACATGCCTGCGACGGCCTCACGCAGCACTCACCTCACAGCTGCCAAGAGCAGCCAGGCAACCAGCACTGGCCTAGCATGCACTGCTTCACAAGTCACCTCACAACCACCACCACCAGCAGCAGCCAACACCTTAGCACTGCCCGCCAAGGCACAGAGGCACAAGTGACCTCACAGTGCTGCCTCCAGTTCTGCCCTCACACAGCTTGAGACACACGGCACCAGCCACAGCACCAATGGCCACACCAAAAGGCACCTCCCAAGCACAAACAGCACCTTCCCACACTGACACATGCCTGCGACGGCCTCACGCAGCACTCACCTCACAGCTGCCAAGAGCAGCCAGGCAACCAGCACTGGCCTAGCATGCACTGCTTCACAAGTCACCTCACAACCACCACCACCAGCAGCAGCCAACACCCTAGCACTGCCCGCCAAGGCACAGAGGCACAAGTGACCTCACAATGCTGCCTCCAGCTCTGGCCTCGCACACCCTGGGACACAAGGCACCAGCCACAGCACCAATGGCCACACCAAAAGGCACCTCCCAAGCACAAACAGCACCTTCCCACACTGACACATGCCTGCGACGGCCTCACGCAGCACTCACCTCACAGCTGCCAAGAGCAGCCAGGCAACCAGCACTGGCCTAGCACGCACTGCTTCACAAGTCACCTCACAACCACCACCACCAGCAGCAGCCAACACCCTAGCACTGCCCGACAAGGCACAGAGGCACAAGTGACCTCACAATGCTGCCTCCAGCTCTGGCCTCGCACATCCTGGGACACAAGGCACCAGCCACAGCACCAATGGCCACACCAAAACGTACCTCCCAAGCACAAACAGCACCTTCCCACACTGACACATGCCTGCGACGGCCTCACGCAGCACTCACCTCACAGCTGCCAAGAGCAGCCAGGCAACCAGCACTGGCCTAGCACGCACTGCTTCACAAGTCACCTCACAACCACCACCAGCAGCAGCCAACACCCTAGCACTGCCCGCCAAGGCACAGAGGCACAAGTGACCTCCCAATGCTGCCTCCAGCTCTGGCCTCGCACACCCTGGGACACAAGGCACCAGCCACAGCACCAATGGCCACACCAAAACGCACCTCCCAAGCACAAACAGCACCTTCCCACACTGACACATGCCTGCGACGGCCTCACGCAGCACTCACCTCACAGCTGCCAAGAGCAGCCAGGCAACCAGCACTGGCCTAGCACGCACTGCTTCACAAGTCACCTCACAACCACCACCACCAGCAGCCAACACCCTAGCACTGCCCGCCAAGGCACAGAGGCACAAGTGACCTCACAATGCTGCCTCCAGCTCTGGCCTCGCACACCCTGGGACACAAGGCACCAGCCACAGCACCAATGGCCACACCAAAAGGCACCTCCCAAGGACAAACAGCACCTTCCCACACTGACACATGCCTGCGACGGCCTCACGCAGCACTCACCTCACAGCTGCCAAGAGCAGCCAGGCAACCAGCACTGGCCTAGCACGCACTGCTTCACAAGTCACCTCACAACCACCACCACCAGCAGCCAACACCCTAGCACTGCCCGACAAGGCACAGAGGCACAAGTGACCTCTCAATGCTGCCTCCAGCTCTGGCCTCGCACACTCTGGGACACAAGGCACCAGCCACAGCACCAATGGCCACACCAAAAAGCACCTCCCAAGGACAAACAGTACCTTCTCACACTGACACATGCCTGTGACGGCCTCACGCAGCACTCACCTCACAGCTGCCAAGAGCAGCCAGGCAACCAGCACTGGCCTAGCACGCACTGCTTCACAAGTCACCTCACAACCACCACCACCAGCAGCAGCCAACACCCTAGCACTGCCCAACAAGGCACAGAGGCACAAGTGACCTCACAATGCTGCCTCCAGCTCTGGCCTCGCACACCCTGGGACACAAGGCACCAGCCACAGCACCAATGGCCACACCAAAACGCACCTCCCAAGGACAAACAGCACCTTCCCACACTGACACATGCCTGCGACGGCCTCAC
This sequence comes from Rhea pennata, assembly GCF_028389875.1. Classification (NCBI taxonomy): domain Eukaryota; kingdom Metazoa; phylum Chordata; class Aves; order Rheiformes; family Rheidae; genus Rhea; species Rhea pennata. The sequence goes on along the minus strand of NW_026907705.1, from coordinate 101,324 downwards.
GCAGCACTCACCTCACAGCTGCCAAGAGCAGCCAGGCAACCAGCACTGGCCTAGCACGCACTGCTTCACAAGTCACCTCACAACCACCACCAGCAGCAGCCAACACCCTAGCACTGCCCGACAAGGCACAGAGGCACAAGTGACCTCCCAATGCTGCCTCCAGCTCTGGCCTCGCACACCCTGGGACACAAGGCACCAGCCACAGCACCAATGGTCACACCAAAAGGCACCTCCCAAGCACAAACAGCACCTTCCCACACTGACACATGCCTGCGACGGCCTCACGCAGCACTCACCTCACAGCTGCCAAGAGCAGCCAGGCAACCAGCACTGGCCTAGCACGCACTGCTTCACAAGTCACCTCACAACCACCAGCACCAGCAGCAGCCAACACCCTAGCACTGCCCGCCAAGGCACAGAGGCACAAGTGACCTCACAATGCTGCCTCCAGCTCTGGCCTCGCACACCCTGGGACACAAGGCACCAGCCACAGCACCAATGGCCACACCAAAAGGCACCTCCCAAGCACAAACAGCACCTTCCCACACTGACACATGCCTGCGACGGCCTCACGCAGCACTCACCTCACAGCTGCCAAGAGCAGCCAGGCAACCAGCACTGGCCTAGCACGCACTGCTTCACAAGTCACCTCACAACCACCACCACCAGCAGCAGCCAACACCCTAGCACTGCCTGCCAAGGCACAGAGGCACAAGTGACCTCACAATGCTGCCTCCAGCTCTGGCCTCGCACACCCTGGGACACAAGGCACCAGCCACAGCACCAATGGCCACACCAAAATGCACCTCCCAAGCACAAACAGCACCTTCCCACACTGACACATGCCTGCGATGGCCTCACGCAGCACTCACCTCACAGCTGCCAAGAGCAGCCAGGCAACCAGCACTGGCCTAGCACGCACTGCTTCACAAGTCACCTCACAACCACCACCACCAGCAGCAGCCAACACCCTAGCACTGCCCGACAAGGCACAGAGGCACAAGTGACCTCACAATGCTGCCTCCAGCTCTGCCCTCGCACACCCTGGGACACAAGGCACCAGCCACAGCACCAATGGCCACACCAAAACGCACCTCCCAAGAACAAACAGCACCTTCCCACACTGACACATGCCTGCGACGGCCTCACGCAGCACTCACCTCACAGCTGCCAAGAGCAGCCAGGCAACCAGCACTGGCCTAGCACGCACTGCTTCACAAGTCACCTCACAACCACCACCACCAGCAGCAGCCAACACCCTAGCACTGCCCGACAAGGCACAGAGGCACAAGTGACCTCACAATGCTGCCTCCAGCTCTGGCCTCGCACACCCTGGGACACAAGGCACCAGCCACAGCACCAATGGCCACACCAAAACGCACCTCCCAAGAACAAACAGCACCTTCCCACACTGACACATGCCTGCGACGGCCTCACGCAGCACTCACCTCACAGCTGCCAAGAGCAGCCAGGCAACCAGCACTGGCCTAGCACGCACTGCTTCACAAGTCACCTCACAACCACCACCAGCAGCAGCCAACACTCTAGCACTGCCCGCCAAGGCACAGAGGCACAAGTGACCCCACAGTGCTGCCTCCAGCTCTGGCCTCGCACACCCTGAGACACAAGGCACCAGCCACAGCACCAATGGCCACACCAAAAGGCACCTCCCAAGCACAAACAGCACCTTCCCACACTGACACATGCCTGCGACGGCCTCACGCAGCACTCACCTCACAGCTGCCAAGAGCAGCCAGGCAACCAGCACTGGCCTAGCACGCACTGCTTCACAAGTCACCTCACACCCACCACCACCAGCAGCAGCCAACACCCTAGCACTGCCTGCCAATGCACAGAGGCACAAGTGACCTCACAGTGCTGCCTCCAGCTGTGGCCTCGCACACCCTGGGACACAAGGCACCAGCCACAGCACCAATGGCCACACCAAAAGGCACCTCCCAAGCACAAACAGCACCTTCCCACACTGACACATGCCTGCGACGGCCTCACGCAGCACTCACCTCACAGCTGCCAAGAGCAGCCAGGCAACCAGCACTGGCCTAGCACGCACTGCTTCACAAGTCACCTCACAACCACCACCACCAGCAGCAGCCAACACCCTAGCACTGCCTGCCAAGGCACAGAGGCACAAGTGACCTCACAATGCTGCCTCCAGCTCTGCCCTCTCACACCCTGGGACACATGGCACCAGCCACAGCACCAATGGCCACACCAAAATGCACCTCCCAAGCACAAACAGCACCTTCCGAAACTGACACATGCCTGCGACGGCCTCACGCAGCACTCACCTCACAGCTGCCAAGAGCAGCCAGGCAACCAGCACTGGCCTAGCATGCACTGCTTCACAAGTCACCTCACAACCACCACCACCAGCAGCAGGCAACACCTTAGCACTGCCCGCCAAGGCACAGAGGCACAAGTGACCTCACAGTGCTGCCTCCAGTTCTGCCCTCACACAGCTTGAGACACACGGCACCAGCCACAGCACCAATGGCCACACCAAAAGGCACCTCCCAAGCACAAACAGCACCTTCCCACACTGACACATGCCTGCGACGGCCTCACGCAGCACTCACCTCACAGCTGCCAAGAGCAGCCAGGCAACCAGCACTGGCCTAGCACGCACTGCTTCACAAGTCACCTCACAACCACCACCACCAGCAGCAGCCAACACCCTAGCACTGCCCGACAAGGCACAGAGGCACAAGTGACCTCACAATGCTGCCTCCAGCTCTGGCCTCGCACACCCTGGGACACAAGGCACCAGCCACAGCACCAATGGCCACACCAAAATGCACCTCCCAAGCACAAACAGCACCTTCCCACACTGACACATGCCTGCGATGGCCTCACGCAGCACTCACCTCACAGCTGCCAAGAGCAGCCAGGCAACCAGCACTGGCCTAGCACGCACTGCTTCACAAGTCACCTCACAACCACCACCACCAGCAGCAGCCAACACCCTAGCACTGCCCGACAAGGCACAGAGGCACAAGTGACCTCACAATGCTGCCTCCAGCTCTGGCCTCGCACACCCTGGGACACAAGGCACCAGCCACAGCACCAATGGCCACACCAAAACGCACCTCCCAAGAACAAACAGCACCTTCCCACACTGACACATGCCTGCGACGGCCTCACGCAGCACTCACCTCACAGCTGCCAAGAGCAGCCAGGCAACCAGCACTGGCCTAGCACGCACTGCTTCACAAGTCACCTCACAACCACCACCAGCAGCAGCCAACACCCTAGCACTGCCCGCCAAGGCACAGAGGCACAAGTGACCTCACAGTGCTGCCTCCAGCTCTGGCCTCGCACACCCTGGGACACAAGGCACCAGCCACAGCACCAATGGCCACACCAAAACGCACCTCCCAAGCACAAACAGCACCTTCCCACACTGACACATGCCTGCGACGGCCTCACGCAGCACTCACCTCACAGCTGCCAAGAGCAGCCAGGCAACCAGCACTGGCCTAGCACGCACTGCTTCACAAGTCACCTCACACCCACCACCACCAGCAGCAGCCAACACCCTAGCACTGCCCGACAAGGCACAGAGGCACAAGTGACCTCACAGTGCTGCCTCCAGCTCTGGCCTCGCACACCCTGGGACACATGGCACCAGCCACAGCACCAATGGCCACACCAAAAGGCACCTCCCAAGCACAAACAGCACCTTCCCACACTGACACATGCCTGCGACGGCCTCACGCAGCACTCACCTCACAGCTGCCAAGAGCAGCCAGGCAACCAGCACTGGCCTAGCACGCACTGCTTCACAAGTCACCTCACACCCACCACCACCAGCAGCAGCCAACACCCTAGCACTGCCCGCCAAGGCACAGAGGCACAAGTGACCTCACAGTGCTGCCTCCAGCTCTGCCCTCTCACACCCTGGGACACATGGCACCAGCCACAGCACCAATGGCCACACCAAAATGCACCTCCCAAGCACAAACAGCACCTTCCGAAACTGACACATGCCTGCGACGGCCTCACGCAGCACTCACCTCACAGCTGCCAAGAGCAGCCAGGCAACCAGCACTGGCCTAGCATGCACTGCTTCACAAGTCACTTCACAACCACCACCACCAGCAGCAGCCAACACCCTAGCACTGCCTGCCAAGGCACAGAGGCACAAGTGACCTCACAATGCTGCCTCCAGCTCTGGCCTCGCACATCCTGGGACACAAGGCACCATCCACAGCACCAATGGCCACATCAAAATGCACCTCCCAAGCACAAACAGCACCTTCCGAAACTGACACATGCCTGCCAGGGCCTCACGCAGCACTCACCTCACAGCTGCCAAGAGCAGCCAGGCAACCAGCACTGGCCTAGCATGCACTGCTTCACAAGTCACCTCACAACCACCACCACCAGCAGCAGCCAACACCTTAGCACTGCCCGCCAAGGCACAGAGGCACAAGTGACCTCACAGTGCTGCTCCAGTTCTGCCCTCACACAGCTTGAGACACACGGCACCAGCCACAGCACCAATGGCCACACCAAAAGGCACCTCCCAAGCACAAACAGCACCTTCCCACACTGACACATGCCTGCGATGGCCTCACGCAGCACTCACCTCACAGCTGCCAAGAGCAGCCAGGCAACCAGCACTGGCCTAGCACGCACTGCTTCACAAGTCACCTCACAACCACCACCAGCAGCAGCCAACACCCTAGCACTGCCCGCCAAGGCACAGAGGCACAAGGGACCTCACAGTGCTGCCTCCAGCTCTGGCCTCGCACACCCTGGGACACATGGCACCAGCCACAGCACCAATGGCCACACCAAAAGGCACCTCCCAAGCACAAACAGCACCTTCCCACACTGACACATGCCTGCGACGGCCTCACGCAGCACTCACCTCACAGCTGCCAAGAGCAGCCAGGCAACCAGCACTGGCCTAGCACGCACTGCTTCACAAGTCACCTCACAACCACCAGCACCAGCAGCAGCCAACACCCTAGCACTGCCCGCCAAGGCACAGAGGCACAAGTGACCTCACAATGCTGCCTCCAGCTCTGGCCTCGCACACCCTGGGACACATGGCACCAGCCACAGCACCAATGGCCACACCAAAAGGCACCTCCCAAGCACAAACAGCACCTTCCCACACTGACACATGCCTGCGACGGCCTCACGCAGCACTCACCTCACAGCTGCCAAGAGCAGCCAGGCAACCAGCACTGGCCTAGCATGCACTGCTTCACAAGTCACCTCACAACCACCACCACCAGCAGCAGCCAACACCCTAGCACTGCCCGCCAAGGCACAGAGGCACAAGTGACCTCACAATGCTGCCTCCAGCTCTGGCCTCGCACACCCTGGGACACAAGGCACCAGCCACAGCACCAATGGCCACACCAAAATGCACCTCCCAAGCACAAACAGCACCTTCCCACACTGACACATGCCTGCGACGGCCTCACGCAGCACTCACCTCACAGCTGCCAAGAGCAGCCAGGCAACCAGCACTGGCCTAGCACGCACTGCTTCACAAGTCACCTCACAACCACCACCACCAGCAGCAGCCAACACCCTAGCACTGCCCGACAAGGCACAGAGGCACAAGTGACCTCACAATGCTGCCTCCAGCTCTGGCCTCGCACACCCTGGGACACAAGGCACCAGCCACAGCACCAATGGCCACACCAAAACGCACCTCCCAAGAACAAACAGCACCTTCCCACACTGACACATGCCTGCGACGGCCTCACGCAGCACTCACCTCACAGCTGCCAAGAGCAGCCAGGCAACCAGCACTGGCCTAGCACGCACTGCTTCACAAGTCACCTCACAACCACCACCAGCAGCAGCCAACACCCTAGCACTGCCTGCCAAGGCACAGAGGCACAAGTGACCTCACAGTGCTGCCTCCAGCTCTGGCCTCGCACACCCTGGGACACAAGGCACCAGCCACAGCACCAATGGCCACACCAAAAGGCACCTCCCAAGCACAAACAGCACCTTCCCACACTGACACAGGCCTGCGACGGCCTCACGCAGCACTCACCTCACAGCTGCCAAGAGCAGCCAGGCAACCAGCACTGGCCTAGCACGCACTGCTTCACAAGTCACCTCACACCCACCACCACCAGCAGCAGCCAACACCCTAGCACTGCCCGACAAGGCACAGAGGCACAAGTGACCTCACAGTGCTGCCTCCAGCTCTGGCCTCGCACACCCTGGGACACATGGCACCAGCCACAGCACCAATGGCCACACCAAAAGGCACCTCCCAAGCACAAACAGCACCTTCCCACACTGACACATGCCTGCGACGGCCTCACGCAGCACTCACCTCACAGCTGCCAAGAGCAGCCAGGCAACCAGCACTGGCCTAGCACGCACTGCTTCACAAGTCACCTCACACCCACCACCACCAGCAGCAGCCAACACCCTAGCACTGCCCGCCAAGGCACAGAGGCACAAGTGACCTCACAGTGCTGCCTCCAGCTCTGCCCTCTCACACCCTGGGACACATGGCACCAGCCACAGCACCAATGGCCACACCAAAATGCACCTCCCAAGCACAAACAGCACCTTCCGAAACTGACACATGCCTGCGACGGCCTCACGCAGCACTCACCTCACAGCTGCCAAGAGCAGCCAGGCAACCAGCACTGGCCTAGCATGCACTGCTTCACAAGTCACTTCACAACCACCACCACCAGCAGCAGCCAACACCCTAGCACTGCCTGCCAAGGCACAGAGGCACAAGTGACCTCACAATGCTGCCTCCAGCTCTGGCCTCGCACATCCTGGGACACAAGGCACCATCCACAGCACCAATGGCCACATCAAAATGCACCTCCCAAGCACAAACAGCACCTTCCGAAACTGACACATGCCTGCCAGGGCCTCACGCAGCACTCACCTCACAGCTGCCAAGAGCAGCCAGGCAACCAGCACTGGCCTAGCATGCACTGCTTCACAAGTCACCTCACAACCACCACCACCAGCAGCAGCCAACACCTTAGCACTGCCCGCCAAGGCACAGAGGCACAAGTGACCTCACAGTGCTGCTCCAGTTCTGCCCTCACACAGCTTGAGACACACGGCACCAGCCACAGCACCAATGGCCACACCAAAAGGCACCTCCCAAGCACAAACAGCACCTTCCCACACTGACACATGCCTGCGACGGCCTCACGCAGCACTCACCTCACAGCTGCCAAGAGCAGCCAGGCAACCAGCACTGGCCTAGCACGCACTGCTTCACAAGTCACCTCACAACCACCACCAGCAGCAGCCAACACCCTAGCACTGCCCGCCAAGGCACAGAGGCACAAGGGACCTCACAGTGCTGCCTCCAGCTCTGGCCTCGCACACCCTGGGACACATGGCACCAGCCACAGCACCAATGGCCACACCAAAAGGCACCTCCCAAGCACAAACAGCACCTTCCCACACTGACACATGCCTGCGACGGCCTCACGCAGCACTCACCTCACAGCTGCCAAGAGCAGCCAGGCAACCAGCACTGGCCTAGCACGCACTGCTTCACAAGTCACCTCACAACCACCAGCACCAGCAGCAGCCAACACCCTAGCACTGCCCGCCAAGGCACAGAGGCACAAGTGACCTCACAATGCTGCCTCCAGCTCTGGCCTCGCACACCCTGGGACACATGGCACCAGCCACAGCACCAATGGCCACACCAAAAGGCACCTCCCAAGCACAAACAGCACCTTCCCACACTGACACATGCCTGCGACGGCCTCACGCAGCACTCACCTCACAGCTGCCAAGAGCAGCCAGGCAACCAGCACTGGCCTAGCATGCACTGCTTCACAAGTCACCTCACAACCACCACCACCAGCAGCAGCCAACACCCTAGCACTGCCCGCCAAGGCACAGAGGCACAAGTGACCTCACAATGCTGCCTCCAGCTCTGGCCTCGCACACCCTGGGACACAAGGCACCAGCCACAGCACCAATGGCCACACCAAAATGCACCTCCCAAGCACAAACAGCACCTTCCCACACTGACACATGCCTGCGACGGCCTCACGCAGCACTCACCTCACAGCTGCCAAGAGCAGCCAGGCAACCAGCACTGGCCTAGCACGCACTGCTTCACAAGTCACCTCACAACCACCACCACCAGCAGCAGCCAACACCCTAGCACTGCCCGACAAGGCACAGAGGCACAAGTGACCTCACAATGCTGCCTCCATCTCTGGCCTCGCACACCCTGGGACACAAGGCACCAGCCACAGCACCAATGGCCACACCAAAACGCACCTCCCAAGAACAAACAGCACCTTCCCACACTGACACATGCCTGCGACGGCCTCACGCAGCACTCACCTCACAGCTGCCAAGAGCAGCCAGGCAACCAGCACTGGCCTAGCACGCACTGCTTCACAAGTCACCTCACAACCACCACCAGCAGCAGCCAACACCCTAGCACTGCCCGCCAAGGCACAGAGGCACAAGTGACCTCACAGTGCTGCCTCCAGCTCTGGCCTCGCACACCCTGGGACACAAGGCACCAGCCACAGCACCAATGGCCACACCAAAAGGCACCTCCCAAGCACAAACAGCACCTTCCCACACTGACACATGCCTGCGACGGCCTCATGCAGCACTCACCTCACAGCTGCCAAGAGCAGCCAGGCAACCAGCACTGGCCTAGCACGCACTGCTTCACAAGTCACCTCACACCCACCACCACCAGCAGCAGCCAACACCCTAGCACTGCCCGACAAGGCACAGAGGCACAAGTGACCTCACAGTGCTGCCTCCAGCTCTGGCCTCGCACACCCTGGGACACATGGCACCAGCCACAGCACCAATGGCCACACCAAAAGGCACCTCCCAAGCACAAACAGCACCTTCCCACACTGACACATGCCTGCGACGGCCTCACGCAGCACTCACCTCACAGCTGCCAAGAGCAGCCAGGCAACCAGCACTGGCCTAGCACGCACTGCTTCACAAGTCACCTCACACCCACCACCACCAGCAGCAGCCAACACCCTAGCACTGCCCGCCAAGGCACAGAGGCACAAGTGACCTCACAGTGCTGCCTCCAGCTCTGCCCTCTCACACCCTGGGACACATGGCACCAGCCACAGCACCAATGGCCACACCAAAATGCACCTCCCAAGCACAAACAGCACCTTCCGAAACTGACACATGCCTGCGACGGCCTCACGCAGCACTCACCTCACAGCTGCCAAGAGCAGCCAGGCAACCAGCACTGGCCTAGCATGCACTGCTTCACAAGTCACTTCACAACCACCACCACCAGCAGCAGCCAACACCCTAGCACTGCCTGCCAAGGCACAGAGGCACAAGTGACCTCACAATGCTGCCTCCAGCTCTGGCCTCGCACATCCTGGGACACAAGGCACCATCCACAGCACCAATGGCAACACCAAAAGGCACCTCCCAAGCACAAACAGCACCTTCCCACACTGACACATGCCTGCGACGGCCTCACGCAGCACTCACCTCACAGCTGCCAAGAGCAGCCAGGCAACCAGCACTGGCCTAGCACGCACTGCTTCACAAGTCACCTCACAACCACCACCACCACCAGCAGCCAACACCCTAGCACTGCCTGCCAAGGCACAGAGGCACAAGTGACCTCACAATGCTGCCTCCAGCTCTGGCCTCGCACACCCTGGGACACAAGGCACCAGCCACAGCACCAATGGCCACACCAAAAGGCACCTCCCAAGCACAAACAGCACCTTCCGAAACTGACACAGGCCTGCGACGGCCTCACGCAGCACTCACCTCACAGCTGCCAAGAGCAGCCAGGCAACCAGCACTGGCCTAGCATGCACTGCTTCACAAGTCACCTCACAACCACCACCACCAGCAGCAGCCAACACCCTAGCACTGCCTGCCAAGGCACAGAGGCACAAGTGACCTCACAGTGCTGCCTCCAGCTCTGGCCTCGCACACCCTGGGACACAAGGCACCAGCCACAGCACCAATGGCCACACCAAAAGGCACCTCCCAAGCACAAACAGCACCTTCCCACACTGACACAGGCCTGCGACGGCCTCACGCAGCACTCACCTCACAGCTGCCAAGAGCAGCCAGGCAACCAGCACTGGCCTAGCACGCACTGCTTCACAAGTCACCTCACACCCACCACCACCAGCAGCAGCCAACACCCTAGCACTGCCCGCCAAGGCACAGAGGCACAAGTGACCTCACAGTGCTGCCTCCAGCTCTGGCCTCGCACACCCTGGGACACATGGCACCAGCCACAGCACCAATGGCCACACCAAAAGGCACCTCCCAAGCACAAACAGCACCTTCCCACACTGACACATGCCTGCGACGGCCTCACGCAGCACTCACCTCACAGCTGCCAAGAGCAGCCAGGCAACCAGCACTGGCCTAGCACGCACTGCTTCACAAGTCACCTCACAACCACCAGCACCAGCAGCAGCCAACACCCTAGCACTGCCCGCCAAGGCACAGAGGCACAAGTGACCTCACAGTGCTGCCTCCAGCTCTGGCCTCGCACACCCTGGGACACAAGGCACCAGCCACAGCACCAATGGCCACACCAAAAGGCACCTCCCAAGCACAAACAGCACATTCCCACACTGACACATGCCTGCGACGGCCTCACGCAGCACTCACCTCACAGCTGCCAAGAGCAGCCAGGCAACCAGCACTGGCCTAGCACGCACTGCTTCACAAGTCACCTCACAACCACCACCACCAGCAGCAGCCAACACCCTAGCACTGCCCGACAAGGCACACAGGCACAAGTGACCTCACAATGCTGCCTCCATCTCTGCCCTCTCACACCCTGGGACACATGGCACCAGCCACAGCACCAATGGCCACACCAAAAGGCACCTCCCAAGCACAAACAGCACCTTCCCACACTGACACATGCCTGCGACGGCCTCACGCAGCACTCACCTCACAGCTGCCAAGAGCAGCCAGGCAACCAGTACTGGCCTAGCACGCACTGCTTCACAAGTCACTTCACAACCACCACCACCAGCAGCAGCCAACACCCTAGCACTGAACGACAAGGCACAGAGGCACAAGTGACCTCACAATGCTGCCTCCAGCTCTGCCCTCTCACACCCTGGGACACAAGGCACCATCCACAGCACCAATGGCCACACCAAAATGCACCTCCCAAGCACAAACAGCACCTTCCGAAACTGACACATGCCTGCCAGGGCCTCACGCAGCACTCACCTCACAGCTGCCAAGAGCAGCCAGGCAACCAGCACTGGCCTAGCATGCACTGCTTCACAAGTCACCTCAAAACCACCACCACCAGCAGCAGCCAACACCTTAGCACTGCCCGCCAAGGCACAGAGGCACAAGTGACCTCACAGTGCTGCCTCCAGCTCTGCCCTCACACACCTTGAGACACACGGCACCAGCCACAGCACCAATGGCCACACCAAAAGGCACCTCCCAAGCACAAACAGCACCTTCCGAAACTGACACATGCCTGCGACGGCCTCACGCAGCACTCACCTCACAGCTGCCAAGAGCAGCCAGGCAACCAGCACTGGCCTAGCATGCACTGCTTCACAAGTCACTTCACAACCACCACCACCAGCAGCAGCCAACACCCTAGCACTGCCCGCCAAGGCACAGAGGCACAAGTGACCTCACAATGCTGCCTCCAGCTCTGCCCTCTCACACCCTGGGACACAAGGCACCAGCCACAGCACCAATGGCCACATCAAAATGCACCTCCCAAGCACAAACAGCACCTTCCGAAACTGACACATGCCTGCCAGGGCCTCACGCAGCACTCACCTCACAGCTGCCAAGAGCAGCCAGGCAACCAGCACTGGCCTAGCACGCACTGCTTCACAAGTCATCTCACAACCACCACCACCAGCAGCAGCCAACACCCTAGCACTGCCCGCCAAGGCACAGAGGCACAAGTGACCTCACAGTGCTGCCTCCAGTTCTGCCCTCACACAGCTTGAGACACACGGCACCAGCCACAGCACCAATGGCCACACCAAAAGGCACCTCCCAAGCACAAACAGCACCTTCCCACACTGACACATGCCTGCGACGGCCTCACGCAGCACTCACCTCACAGCTGCCAAGAGCAGCCAGGCAACCAGCACTGGCCTAGCACGCACTGCTTCACAAGTCACCTCACAACCACCACCAGCAGCAGCCAACACCCTAGCACTGCCCGCCAAGGCACAGAGGCACAAGGGACCTCACAGTGCTGCCTCCAGCTCTGGCCTCGCACACCCTGGGACACATGGCACCAGCCACAGCACCAATGGCCACACCAAAAGGCACCTCCCAAGCACAAACAGCACCTTCCCACACTGACACATGCCTGCGACGGCCTCACGCAGCACTCACCTCACAGCTGCCAAGAGCAGCCAGGCAACCAGCACTGGCCTAGCACGCACTGCTTCACAAGTCACCTCACAACCACCACCACCAGCAGCAGCCAACACCCTAGCACTGCCTGCCAAGGCACAGAGGCACAAGTGACCTCACAATGCTGCCTCCAGCTCTGGCCTCGCACATTCTGGGACACAAGGCACCAGCCACAGCACCAATGGCCACACCAAAAGGCACCTCCCAAGCACAAACAGCACCTTCCCACACTGACACATGCCTGCGACGGCCTCACGCAGCACTCACCTCACAGCTGCCAAGAGCAGCCAGGCAACCAGCACTGGCCTAGCACGCACTGCTTCACAAGTCACCTCACAACCACCACCACCAGCAGCCAACACCCTAGCACTGCCCGACAAGGCACAGAGGCACAAGTGACCTCACAGTGCTGCCTCCAGCGCTGCCATCACACACCCTGGGACACAAGGCACCAGCCACAGCACCAATGGCCACACCAAAAGGCACCTCCCAAGCACAAACAGCACCTTCCCACACTGACACATGCCTGCGACGGCCTCACGCAGCACTCACCTCACAGCTGCCAAGAGCAGCCAGGCAACCAGCACTGGCCTAGCACGCACTGCTTCACAAGTCACCTCACAACCACCACCACCAGCAGCAGCCAACACCCTAGCACTGCCCGCCAAGGCACAGAGGCACAAGTGACCTCACAGTGCTGCCTCCAGCTCTGGCCTCGCACACCCTGGGACACAAGGCACCAGCCACAGCACCAATGGCCACACCAAAAGGCACCTCCCAAGCACAAACAGCACCTTCCCACACTGACACATGCCTGCAACGGCCTCACGCAGCACTCACCTCACAGCTGCCAAGAGCAGCCAGGCAACCAGCACTGGCCTAGCACGCACTGCTTCACAAGTCACCTCACAACCACCACCACCACTAGCAGCCAACACCCTAGCACTGCCCGCCAAGGCACAGAGGCACAAGTGACCTCACAGTGCTGCCTCCAGCTCTGGCCTCGCACACCCTGGGACACATGGCACCAGCCACAGCACCAATGGCCACACCAAAATGCACCTCCCAAGCACAAACAGCACCTTCCCACACTGACACATGCCTGCGACGGCCTCACGCAGCACTCACCTCACAGCTGCCAAGAGCAGCCAGGCAACCAGTACTGGCCTAGCATGCACTGCTTCACAAGTCACTTCACAACCACCACCACCAGCAGCAGCCAACACCCTAGCACTGCCTGCCAAGGCACAGAGGCACAAGTGACCTCACAATGCTGCCTCCAGCTCTGCCCTCTCACACCCTGGGACACAAGGCACCATCCACAGCACCAATGGCCACACCAAAATGCACCTCCCAAGCACAAACAGCACCTTCCGAAACTGACACATGCCTGCCAGGGCCTCACGCAGCACTCACCTCACAGCTGCCAAGAGCAGCCAGGCAACCAGCACTGGCCTAGCATGCACTGCTTCACAAGTCACCTCAAAACCACCACCACCAGCAGCAGCCAACACCTTAGCACTGCCCGCCAAGGCACAGAGGCACAAGTGACCTCACAGTGCTGCCTCCAGCTCTGCCCTCACACACCTTGAGACACACGGCACCAGCCACAGCACCAATGGCCACACCAAAAGGCACCTCCCAAGCACAAACAGCACCTTCCGAAACTGACACATGCCTGCGACGGCCTCACGCAGCACTCACCTCACAGCTGCCAAGAGCAGCCAGGCAACCAGCACTGGCCTAGCATGCACTGCTTCACAAGTCACTTCACAACCACCACCACCAGCAGCAGCCAACACCCTAGCACTGCCCGACAAGGCACAGAGGCACAAGTGACCTCACAATGCTGCCTCCAGCTCTGCCCTCTCACACCTTGAGACACACGGCACCAGCCACAGCACCAATGGCCACACCAAAAGGCACCTCCCAAGCACAAACAGCACCTTCCCACACTGACACATGCCTGCGACGGCCTCACGCAGCACTCACCTCACAGCTGCCAAGAGCAGCCAGGCAACCAGCACTGGCCTAGCATGCACTGCTTCACAAGTCACCTCACAACCACCACCACCAGCAGCAGCCAACACCCTAGCACTGCCTGCCAAGGCACAGAGGCACAAGTGACCTCACAATGCTGCCTCCAGCTCTGCCCTCTCAAACCCTGGGACACAAGGCACCAGCCACAGCACCAATGGCCACACCAAAAGGCACCTCCCAAGCACAAACAGCACCTTCTCACACTGACACATGCCTGCGACGGCCTCACGCAGCACTCACCTCACAGCTGCCAAGAGCAGCCAGGCAACCAGCACTGGCCTAGCACGCACTGCTTCACAAGTCACCTCACAACCACCACCACCAGCAGCAGCCAACACCCTAGCACTGCCCGACAAGGCACAGAGGCACAAGTGACCTCCAAATGCTGCCTCCAGCTCTGGCCTCGCACACCCTGGGACACAAGGCACCAGCCACAGCACCAATGGCCACACCAAAACGCACCTCCCAAGAACAAACAGCACCTTCCCACACTGACACATGCCTGCGACGGCCTCACGCAGCACTCACCTCACAGCTGCCAAGAGCAGCCAGGCAACCAGCACTGGCCTAGCACGCACTGCTTCACAAGTCACCTCACAACCACCACCAGCAGCAGCCAACACCCTAGCACTGCCCGCCAAGGCACAGAGGCACAAGTGACCTCACAGTGCTGCCTCCAGCTCTGGCCTCGCACACCCTGGGACACAAGGCACCAGCCACAGCACCAATGGCCACACCAAAAGGCACCTCCCAAGCACAAACAGCACCTTCCCACACTGACACATGCCTGCGACGGCCTCACGCAGCACTCACCTCACAGCTGCCAAGAGCAGCCAGGCAACCAGCACTGGCCTAGCATGCACTGCTTCACAAGTCACTTCACACCCACCACAACCAGCAGCAGCCAACACCCTAGCACTGCCCGCCAAGGCACAGAGGCACAAGTGACCTCACAGTGCTGCCTCCAGCTCTGGCCTCGCACACCCTGGGACACAAGGCACCAGCCACAGCACCAATGGCCACACCAAAAGGCACCTCCCAAGCACAAACAGCACCTTCCCACACTGACACATGCCTGCGACGGCCTCACGCAGCACTCACCTCACAGCTGCCAAGAGCAGCCAGGCAACCAGCACTGGCCTAGCATGCACTGCTTCACAAGTCACTTCACAACCACCACCACCAGCAGCAGCCAACACCCTAGCACTGAACGACAAGGCACAGAGGCACAAGTGACCTCCCAATGCTGCCTCCAGCTCTGCCCTCTCACACCCTGGGACACAAGGCACCATCCACAGCACCAATGGCCACATCAAAATGCACCTCCCAAGCACAAACAGCACCTTCCCACACTGACACATGCCTGCCAGGGCCTCACGCAGCACTCACCTCACAGCTGCCAAGAGCAGCCAGGCAACCAGCACTGGCCTAGCATGCACTGCTTCACAAGTCACCTCAAAACCACCACCACCAGCAGCAGCCAACACCTTAGCACTGCCCGCCAAGGCACAGAGGCACAAGTGACCTCACAGTGCTGCCTCCAGCTCTGGCCTCACACAGCTTGAGACACACGGCACCAGCCACAGCACCAATGGCCACACCAAAAGGCACCTCAAAGCACAAACAGCACCTTCCCACACTGACACATGCCTGCGACGGCCTCACGCAGCACTCACCTCACAGCTGCCAAGAGCAGCCAGGAAACCAGCACTGGCCTAGCACGCACTGCTTCACAAGTCACCTCACAACCACCACCACCAGCAGCAGCCAACACCCTAGCACTGCCTGCCAAGGCACAGAGGCACAAGTGACCTCACAATGCTGCCTCCAGCTCTGCCCTCTCACACCCTGGGACACAAGGCACCAGCCACAGCACCAATGGCCACATCAAAATGCACCTCCCAAGCACAAACAGCACCTTCCCATACTGACACATGCCTGCGACGGCCTCACGCAGCACTCACCTCACAGCTGCCAAGAGCAGCCAGGCAACCAGCACTGGCCTAGCATGCACTGCTTCACAAGTCACCTCACACCCACCACCACCAGCAGCAGCCAACACCCTAGCACTGCCTGCCAAGGCACAGAGGCACAAGTGACCTCCCAATGCTGCCTCCAGCTCTGGCCTCGCACACCCTGGGACACAAGGCACCAGCCACAGCACCAATGGCCACACCAAAACGCACCTCCCAAGGACAAACAGCACCTTCCCACACTGACACATGCCTGCGACGGCCTCACGCAGCACTCACCTCACAGCTGCCAAGAGCAGCCAGGCAACCAGCACTGGCCTAGCACGCACTGCTTCACAAGTCACCTCACAACCACCACCACCAGCAGCAGCCAACACCCTAGCACTGCCCGCCAAGGCACAGAGGCACAAGTGACCTCACAGTGCTGCCTCCAGCTCTGGCCTCGCACACCCTGGGACACAAGGCACCAGCCACAGCACCAATGGCCACACCAAAAGGCACCTCCCAAGCACAAACAGCACCTTCCCACACTGACACATGCCTGCGACGGCCTCACGCAGCACTCACCTCACAGCTGCCAAGAGCAGCCAGGCAACCAGCACTGGCCTAGCACGCACTGCTTCACAAGTCACCTCACACCCACCACCACCAGCAGCAGCCAACACCCTAGCACTGCCCGACAAGGCACAGAGGCACAAGTGACCTCACAGTGCTGCCTCCAGCTCTGGCCTCGCACACCCTGGGACACATGGCACCAGCCACAGCACCAATGGCCACACCAAAAGGCACCTCCCAAGCACAAACAGCACCTTCCCACACTGACACATGCCTGCGACGGCCTCACGCAGCACTCACCTCACAGCTGCCAAGAGCAGCCAGGCAACCAGCACTGGCCTAGCACGCACTGCTTCACAAGTCACCTCACACCCACCACCACCAGCAGCAGCCAACACCCTAGCACTGCCCGCCAAGGCACAGAGGCACAAGTGACCTCACAGTGCTGCCTCCAGCTCTGCCCTCTCACACCCTGGGACACATGGCACCAGCCACAGCACCAATGGCCACACCAAAATGCACCTCCCAAGCACAAACAGCACCTTCCGAAACTGACACATGCCTGCGACGGCCTCACGCAGCACTCACCTCACAGCTGCCAAGAGCAGCCAGGCAACCAGCACTGGCCTAGCATGCACTGCTTCACAAGTCACCTCACAACCACCACCACCAGCAGCAGCCAACACCCTAGCACTGCCTGCCAAGGCACAGAGGCACAAGTGACCTCACAGTGCTGCCTCCAGCTCTGCCCTCTCACACCCTGGGACACAAGGCACCATCCACAGCACCAATGGCCACATCAAAATGCACCTCCCAAGCACAAACAGCACCTTCCGAAACTGACACATGCCTGCCAGGGCCTCACGCAGCACTCACCTCACAGCTGCCAAGAGCAGCCAGGCAACCAGCACTGGCCTAGCATGCACTGCTTCACAAGTCACCTCACAACCACCACCACCAGCAGCAGCCAACACCTTAGCACTGCCCGCCAAGGCACAGAGGCACAAGTGACCTCACAGTGCTGCCACCAGTTCTGCCCTCACACAGCTTGAGACACACGGCACCAGCCACAGCACCAATGGCCACACCAAAAGGCACCTCCCAAGCACAAACAGCACCTTCCCACACTGACACATGCCTGCGACGGCCTCACGCAGCACTCACCTCACAGCTGCCAAGAGCAGCCAGGCAACCAGCACTGGCCTAGCACGCACTGCTTCACAAGTCACCTCACAACCACCACCACCAGCAGCAGCCAACACCCTAGCACTGCCCGCCAAGGCACAGAGGCACAAGTGACCTCACAGTGCTGCCTCCAGCTCTGGCCTCGCACACCCTGGGACACAAGGCACCAGCCACAGCACCAATGGCCACACCAAAAGGCACCTCCCAAGCACAAACAGCACCTTCCCACACTGACACATGCCTGCGACGGCCTCACGCAGCACTCACCTCACAGCTGCCAAGAGCAGCCAGGCAACCAGCACTGGCCTAGCACGCACTGCTTCACAAGTCACCTCACACCCACCACCACCAGCAGCAGCCAACACCCTAGCACTGCCCGACAAGGCACAGAGGCACAAGTGACCTCACAGTGCTGCCTCCAGCTCTGGCCTCGCACACCCTGGGACACATGGCACCAGCCACAGCACCAATGGCCACACCAAAAGGCACCTCCCAAGCACAAACAGCACCTTCCCACACTGACACATGCCTGCGACGGCCTCACGCAGCACTCACCTCACAGCTGCCAAGAGCAGCCAGGCAACCAGCACTGGCCTAGCACGCACTGCTTCACAAGTCACCTCACACCCACCACCACCAGCAGCAGCCAACACCCTAGCACTGCCCGACAAGGCACAGAGGCACAAGTGACCTCACAGTGCTGCCTCCAGCTCTGGCCTCGCACACCCTGGGACACATGGCACCAGCCACAGCACCAATGGCCACACCAAAAGGCACCTCCCAAGCACAAACAGCACCTTCCCACACTGACACATGCCTGCGACGGCCTCACGCAGCACTCACCTCACAGCTGCCAAGAGCAGCCAGGCAACCAGCACTGGCCTAGCACGCACTGCTTCACAAGTCACCTCACAACCACCACCACCACCAGCAGCCAACACCCTAGCACTGCCCGACAAGGCACAGAGGCACAAGTGACCTCACAGTGCTGCCTCCAGCTCTGCCCTCGCACACCCTGGGACACATGGCACCAGCCACAGCACCAATGGCCACACCAAAATGCACCTCCCAAGCACAAACAGCACCTTCCGAAACTGACACATGCCTGCGACGGCCTCACGCAGCACTCACCTCACAGCTGCCAAGAGCAGCCAGGCAACCAGCACTGGCCTAGCATGCACTGCTTCACAAGTCACCTCAAAACCACCACCACCAGCAGCAGCCAACACCTTAGCACTGCCCGCCAAGGCACAGAGGCACAAGTGACCTCACAGTGCTGCCTCCAGCTCTGCCCTCACACACCTTGAGACACACGGCACCAGCCACAGCACCAATGGCCACACCAAAAGGCACCTCCCAAGCACAAACAGCACCTTCCGAAACTGACACATGCCTGCGACGGCCTCACGCAGCACTCACCTCACAGCTGCCAAGAGCAGCCAGGCAACCAGCACTGGCCTAGCATGCACTGCTTCACAAGTCACCTCAAAACCACCACCACCAGCAGCAGCCAACACCTTAGCACTGCCCGCCAAGGCACAGAGGCACAAGTGACCTCACAGTGCTGCCTCCAGCTCTGCCCTCACACACCTTGAGACACACGGCACCAGCCACAGCACCAATGGCCACACCAAAAGGCACCTCCCAAGCACAAACAGCACCTTCCGAAACTGACACATGCCTGCGACGGCCTCACGCAGCACTCACCTCACAGCTGCCAAGAGCAGCCAGGCAACCAGCACTGGCCTAGCATGCACTGCTTCACAAGTCACTTCACAACCACCACCACCAGCAGCAGCCAACACCCTAGCACTGCCCGCCAAGGCACAGAGGCACAAGTGACCTCACAATGCTGCCTCCAGCTCTGCCCTCTCACACCCTGGGACACAAGGCACCAGCCACAGCACCAATGGCCACATCAAAATGCACCTCCCAAGCACAAACAGCACCTTCCGAAACTGACACATGCCTGCCAGGGCCTCACGCAGCACTCACCTCACAGCTGCCAAGAGCAGCCAGGCAACCAGCACTGGCCTAGCACGCACTGCTTCACAAGTCATCTCACAACCACCACCACCAGCAGCAGCCAACACCTTAGCACTGCCCGCCAAGGCACAGAGGCACAAGTGACCTCACAGTGCTGCCTCCAGTTCTGCCCTCACACAGCTTGAGACACACGGCACCAGCCACAGCACCAATGGCCACACCAAAAGGCACCTCCCAAGCACAAACAGCACCTTCCCACACTGACACATGCCTGCGACGGCCTCACGCAGCACTCACCTCACAGCTGCCAAGAGCAGCCAGGCAACCAGCACTGGCCTAGCACGCACTGCTTCACAAGTCACCTCACAACCACCACCAGCAGCAGCCAACACCCTAGCACTGCCCGCCAAGGCACAGAGGCACAAGGGACCTCACAGTGCTGCCTCCAGCTCTGGCCTCGCACACCCTGGGACACATGGCACCAGCCACAGCACCAATGGCCACACCAAAAGGCACCTCCCAAGCACAAACAGCACCTTCCCACACTGACACATGCCTGCGACGGCCTCACGCAGCACTCACCTCACAGCTGCCAAGAGCAGCCAGGCAACCAGCACTGGCCTAGCACGCACTGCTTCACAAGTCACCTCACAACCACCACCACCAGCAGCAGCCAACACCCTAGCACTGCCTGCCAAGCCACAGAGGCACAAGTGACCTCACAATGCTGCCTCCAGCTCTGGCCTCGCACATTCTGGGACACAAGGCACCAGCCACAGCACCAATGGCCACACCAAAAGGCACCTCCCAAGCACAAACAGCACCTTCCCACACTGACACATGCCTGCGACGGCCTCACGCAGCACTCACCTCACAGCTGCCAAGAGCAGCCAGGCAACCAGCACTGGCCTAGCACGCACTGCTTCACAAGTCACCTCACAACCACCACCACCAGCAGCCAACACCCTAGCACTGCCCGACAAGGCACAGAGGCACAAGTGACCTCACAGTGCTGCCTCCAGCGCTGCCATCACACACCCTGGGACACAAGGCACCAGCCACAGCACCAATGGCCACACCAAAAGGCACCTCCCAAGCACAAACAGCACCTTCCCACACTGACACATGCCTGCGACGGCCTCACGCAGCACTCACCTCACAGCTGCCAAGAGCAGCCAGGCAACCAGCACTGGCCTAGCACGCACTGCTTCACAAGTCACCTCACAACCACCACCACCAGCAGCAGCCAACACCCTAGCACTGCCCGCCAAGGCACAGAGGCACAAGTGACCTCACAGTGCTGCCTCCAGCTCTGGCCTCGCACACCCTGGGACACAAGGCACCAGCCACAGCACCAATGGCCACACCAAAAGGCACCTCCCAAGCACAAACAGCACCTTCCCACACTGACACATGCCTGCAACGGCCTCACGCAGCACTCACCTCACAGCTGCCAAGAGCAGCCAGGCAACCAGCACTGGCCTAGCATGCACTGCTTCACAAGTCACCTCACAACCACCACCACCACTAGCAGCCAACACCCTAGCACTGCCCGCCAAGGCACAGAGGCACAAGTGACCTCACAGTGCTGCCTCCAGCTCTGGCCTCGCACACCCTGGGACACATGGCACCAGCCACAGCACCAATGGCCACACCAAAATGCACCTCCCAAGCACAAACAGCACCTTCCCACACTGACACATGCCTGCGACGGCCTCACGCAGCACTCACCTCACAGCTGCCAAGAGCAGCCAGGCAACCAGTACTGGCCTAGCATGCACTGCTTCACAAGTCACTTCACAACCACCACCACCAGCAGCAGCCAACACCCTAGCACTGCCTGCCAAGGCACAGAGGCACAAGTGACCTCACAATGCTGCCTCCAGCTCTGCCCTCTCACACCCTGGGACACAAGGCACCATCCACAGCACCAATGGCCACACCAAAATGCACCTCCCAAGCACAAACAGCACCTTCCGAAACTGACACATGCCTGCCAGGGCCTCACGCAGCACTCACCTCACAGCTGCCAAGAGCAGCCAGGCAACCAGCACTGGCCTAGCATGCACTGCTTCACAAGTCACCTCAAAACCACCACCACCAGCAGCAGCCAACACCTTAGCACTGCCCGCCAAGGCACAGAGGCACAAGTGACCTCACAGTGCTGCCTCCAGCTCTGCCCTCACACACCTTGAGACACACGGCACCAGCCACAGCACCAATGGCCACACCAAAAGGCACCTCCCAAGCACAAACAGCACCTTCCGAAACTGACACATGCCTGCGACGGCCTCACGCAGCACTCACCTCACAGCTGCCAAGAGCAGCCAGGCAACCAGCACTGGCCTAGCATGCACTGCTTCACAAGTCACTTCACAACCACCACCACCAGCAGCAGCCAACACCCTAGCACTGCCCGACAAGGCACAGAGGCACAAGTGACCTCACAATGCTGCCTCCAGCTCTGCCCTCTCACACCTTGAGACACACGGCACCAGCCACAGCACCAATGGCCACACCAAAAGGCACCTCCCAAGCACAAACAGCACCTTCCCACACTGACACATGCCTGCGACGGCCTCACGCAGCACTCACCTCACAGCTGCCAAGAGCAGCCAGGCAACCAGCACTGGCCTAGCATGCACTGCTTCACAAGTCACCTCACAACCACCACCACCAGCAGCAGCCAACACCCTAGCACTGCCTGCCAAGGCACAGAGGCACAAGTGACCTCACAATGCTGCCTCCAGCTCTGCCCTCTCAAACCCTGGGACACAAGGCACCAGCCACAGCACCAATGGCCACACCAAAAGGCACCTCCCAAGCACAAACAGCACCTTCTCACACTGACACATGCCTGCGACGGCCTCACGCAGCACTCACCTCACAGCTGCCAAGAGCAGCCAGGCAACCAGCACTGGCCTAGCACGCACTGCTTCACAAGTCACCTCACAACCACCACCACCAGCAGCAGCCAACACCCTAGCACTGCCCGACAAGGCACAGAGGCACAAGTGACCTCCAAATGCTGCCTCCAGCTCTGGCCTCGCACACCCTGGGACACAAGGCACCAGCCACAGCACCAATGGCCACACCAAAACGCACCTCCCAAGAACAAACAGCACCTTCCCACACTGACACATGCCTGCGACGGCCTCACGCAGCACTCACCTCACAGCTGCCAAGAGCAGCCAGGCAACCAGCACTGGCCTAGCACGCACTGCTTCACAAGTCACCTCACAACCACCACCAGCAGCAGCCAACACCCTAGCACTGCCCGCCAAGGCACAGAGGCACAAGTGACCTCACAGTGCTGCCTCCAGCTCTGGCCTCGCACACCCTGGGACACAAGGCACCAGCCACAGCACCAATGGCCACACCAAAAGGCACCTCCCAAGCACAAACAGCACCTTCCCACACTGACACATGCCTGCGACGGCCTCACGCAGCACTCACCTCACAGCTGCCAAGAGCAGCCAGGCAACCAGCACTGGCCTAGCATGCACTGCTTCACAAGTCACTTCACACCCACCACAACCAGCAGCAGCCAACACCCTAGCACTGCCCGCCAAGGCACAGAGGCACAAGTGACCTCACAGTGCTGCCTCCAGCTCTGGCCTCGCACACCCTGGGACACAAGGCACCAGCCACAGCACCAATGGCCACACCAAAAGGCACCTCCCAAGCACAAACAGCACCTTCCCACACTGACACATGCCTGCGACGGCCTCACGCAGCACTCACCTCACAGCTGCCAAGAGCAGCCAGGCAACCAGCACTGGCCTAGCATGCACTGCTTCACAAGTCACTTCACAACCACCACCACCAGCAGCAGCCAACACCCTAGCACTGAACGACAAGGCACAGAGGCACAAGTGACCTCCCAATGCTGCCTCCAGCTCTGCCCTCTCACACCCTGGGACACAAGGCACCATCCACAGCACCAATGGCCACATCAAAATGCACCTCCCAAGCACAAACAGCACCTTCCCACACTGACACATGCCTGCCAGGGCCTCACGCAGCACTCACCTCACAGCTGCCAAGAGCAGCCAGGCAACCAGCACTGGCCTAGCATGCACTGCTTCACAAGTCACCTCAAAACCACCACCACCAGCAGCAGCCAACACCTTAGCACTGCCCGCCAAGGCACAGAGGCACAAGTGACCTCACAGTGCTGCCTCCAGCTCTGGCCTCACACAGCTTGAGACACACGGCACCAGCCACAGCACCAATGGCCACACCAAAAGGCACCTCAAAGCACAAACAGCACCTTCCCACACTGACACATGCCTGCGACGGCCTCACGCAGCACTCACCTCACAGCTGCCAAGAGCAGCCAGGAAACCAGCACTGGCCTAGCACGCACTGCTTCACAAGTCACCTCACAACCACCACCACCAGCAGCAGCCAACACCCTAGCACTGCCTGCCAAGGCACAGAGGCACAAGTGACCTCACAATGCTGCCTCCAGCTCTGCCCTCTCACACCCTGGGACACAAGGCACCAGCCACAGCACCAATGGCCACATCAAAATGCACCTCCCAAGCACAAACAGCACCTTCCCATACTGACACATGCCTGCGACGGCCTCACGCAGCACTCACCTCACAGCTGCCAAGAGCAGCCAGGCAACCAGCACTGGCCTAGCATGCACTGCTTCACAAGTCACCTCACACCCACCACCACCAGCAGCAGCCAACACCCTAGCACTGCCTGCCAAGGCACAGAGGCACAAGTGACCTCCCAATGCTGCCTCCAGCTCTGGCCTCGCACACCCTGGGACACAAGGCACCAGCCACAGCACCAATGGCCACACCAAAACGCACCTCCCAAGGACAAACAGCACCTTCCCACACTGACACATGCCTGCGACGGCCTCACGCAGCACTCACCTCACAGCTGCCAAGAGCAGCCAGGCAACCAGCACTGGCCTAGCACGCACTGCTTCACAAGTCACCTCACAACCACCACCACCAGCAGCAGCCAACACCCTAGCACTGCCCGCCAAGGCACAGAGGCACAAGTGACCTCACAGTGCTGCCTCCAGCTCTGGCCTCGCACACCCTGGGACACAAGGCACCAGCCACAGCACCAATGGCCACACCAAAAGGCACCTCCCAAGCACAAACAGCACCTTCCCACACTGACACATGCCTGCGACGGCCTCACGCAGCACTCACCTCACAGCTGCCAAGAGCAGCCAGGCAACCAGCACTGGCCTAGCACGCACTGCTTCACAAGTCACCTCACACCCACCACCACCAGCAGCAGCCAACACCCTAGCACTGCCCGACAAGGCACAGAGGCACAAGTGACCTCACAGTGCTGCCTCCAGCTCTGGCCTCGCACACCCTGGGACACATGGCACCAGCCACAGCACCAATGGCCACACCAAAAGGCACCTCCCAAGCACAAACAGCACCTTCCCACACTGACACATGCCTGCGACGGCCTCACGCAGCACTCACCTCACAGCTGCCAAGAGCAGCCAGGCAACCAGCACTGGCCTAGCACGCACTGCTTCACAAGTCACCTCACACCCACCACCACCAGCAGCAGCCAACACCCTAGCACTGCCCGCCAAGGCACAGAGGCACAAGTGACCTCACAGTGCTGCCTCCAGCTCTGCCCTCTCACACCCTGGGACACATGGCACCAGCCACAGCACCAATGGCCACACCAAAATGCACCTCCCAAGCACAAACAGCACCTTCCGAAACTGACACATGCCTGCGACGGCCTCACGCAGCACTCACCTCACAGCTGCCAAGAGCAGCCAGGCAACCAGCACTGGCCTAGCATGCACTGCTTCACAAGTCACTTCACAACCACCACCACCAGCAGCAGCCAACACCCTAGCACTGCCTGCCAAGGCACAGAGGCACAAGTGACCTCACAATGCTGCCTCCAGCTCTGCCCTCTCACACCCTGGGACACAAGGCACCATCCACAGCACCAATGGCCACATCAAAATGCACCTCCCAAGCACAAACAGCACCTTCCGAAACTGACACATGCCTGCCAGGGCCTCACGCAGCACTCACCTCACAGCTGCCAAGAGCAGCCAGGCAACCAGCACTGGCCTAGCATGCACTGCTTCACAAGTCACCTCACAACCACCACCACCAGCAGCAGCCAACACCTTAGCACTGCCCGCCAAGGCACAGAGGCACAAGTGACCTCACAGTGCTGCCACCAGTTCTGCCCTCACACAGCTTGAGACACACGGCACCAGCCACAGCACCAATGGCCACACCAAAAGGCACCTCCCAAGCACAAACAGCACCTTCCCACACTGACACATGCCTGCGACGGCCTCACGCAGCACTCACCTCACAGCTGCCAAGAGCAGCCAGGCAACCAGCACTGGCCTAGCACGCACTGCTTCACAAGTCACCTCACAACCACCACCACCAGCAGCAGCCAACACCCTAGCACTGCCCGCCAAGGCACAGAGGCACAAGTGACCTCACAGTGCTGCCTCCAGCTCTGGCCTCGCACACCCTGGGACACAAGGCACCAGCCACAGCACCAATGGCCACACCAAAAGGCACCTCCCAAGCACAAACAGCACCTTCCCACACTGACACATGCCTGCGACGGCCTCACGCAGCACTCACCTCACAGCTGCCAAGAGCAGCCAGGCAACCAGCACTGGCCTAGCACGCACTGCTTCACAAGTCACCTCACACCCACCACCACCAGCAGCAGCCAACACCCTAGCACTGCCCGACAAGGCACAGAGGCACAAGTGACCTCACAGTGCTGCCTCCAGCTCTGGCCTCGCACACCCTGGGACACATGGCACCAGCCACAGCACCAATGGCCACACCAAAAGGCACCTCCCAAGCACAAACAGCACCTTCCCACACTGACACATGCCTGCGACGGCCTCACGCAGCACTCACCTCACAGCTGCCAAGAGCAGCCAGGCAACCAGCACTGGCCTAGCACGCACTGCTTCACAAGTCACCTCACACCCACCACCACCAGCAGCAGCCAACACCCTAGCACTGCCCGACAAGGCACAGAGGCACAAGTGACCTCACAGTGCTGCCTCCAGCTCTGGCCTCGCACACCCTGGGACACATGGCACCAGCCACAGCACCAATGGCCACACCAAAAGGCACCTCCCAAGCACAAACAGCACCTTCCCACACTGACACATGCCTGCGACGGCCTCACGCAGCACTCACCTCACAGCTGCCAAGAGCAGCCAGGCAACCAGCACTGGCCTAGCACGCACTGCTTCACAAGTCACCTCACAACCACCACCACCACCAGCAGCCAACACCCTAGCACTGCCCGACAAGGCACAGAGGCACAAGTGACCTCACAGTGCTGCCTCCAGCTCTGCCCTCGCACACCCTGGGACACATGGCACCAGCCACAGCACCAATGGCCACACCAAAATGCACCTCCCAAGCACAAACAGCACCTTCCGAAACTGACACATGCCTGCGACGGCCTCACGCAGCACTCACCTCACAGCTGCCAAGAGCAGCCAGGCAACCAGCACTGGCCTAGCATGCACTGCTTCACAAGTCACTTCACAACCACCACCACCAGCAGCAGCCAACACCCTAGCACTGCCTGCCAAGGCACAGAGGCACAAGTGACCTCACAATGCTGCCTCCAGCTCTGCCCTCTCACACCCTGGGACACAAGGCACCAGCCACAGCACCAATGGCCACATCAAAATGCACCTCCCAAGCACAAACAGCACCTTCCGAAACTGACACATGCCTGCCAGGGCCTCACGCAGCACTCACCTCACAGCTGCCAAGAGCAGCCAGGCAACCAGCACTGGCCTAGCATGCACTGCTTCACAAGTCACCTCACAACCACCACCACCAGCAGCAGCCAACACCTTAGCACTGCCCGCCAAGGCACAGAGGCACAAGTGACCTCACAGTGCTGCCTCCAGTTCTGCCCTCACACAGCTTGAGACACACGGCACCAGCCACAGCACCAATGGCCACACCAAAAGGCACCTCCCAAGCACAAACAGCACCTTCCCACACTGACACATGCCTGCGACGGCCTCACGCAGCACTCACCTCACAGCTGCCAAGAGCAGCCAGGCAACCAGCACTGGCCTAGCACGCACTGCTTCACAAGTCACCTCACAACCACCACCAGCAGCAGCCAACACCCTAGCACTGCCCGACAAGGCACAGAGGCACAAGTGACCTCCCAATGCTGCCTCCAGCTCTGGCCTCGCACACCCTGGGACACAAGGCACCAGCCACAGCACCAATGGCCACACCAAAAGGCACCTCCCAAGCACAAACAGCACCTTCCCACACTGACACATGCCTGCCAGGGCCTCACGCAGCACTCACCTCACAGCTGCCAAGAGCAGCCAGGCAACCAGCACTGGCCTAGCATGCACTGCTTCACAAGTCACCTCACAACCACCACCACCAGCAGCCAACACCCTAGCACTGCCCGCCAAGGCACAGAGGCACAAGTGACCTCACAATGCTGCCTCCAGCTCTGGCCTCGCACACCCTGGGACACAAGGCACCAGCCACAGCACCAATGGCCACACCAAAACGCACCTCCCAAGGACAAACAGCACCTTCCCACACTGACACATGCCTGCGACGGCCTCACGCAGCACTCACCTCACAGCTGCCAAGAGCAGCCAGGCAACCAGCACTGGCCTAGCACGCACTGCTTCACAAGTCACCTCACAACCACCACCACCAGCAGCAGCCAACACCCTAGCACTGCCCGCCAAGGCACAGAGGCACAAGTGACCTCCCAATGCTGCCTCCAGCTCTGGCCTCGCACACCCTGGGACACAAGGCACCAGCCACAGCACCAATGGCCACACCAAAAGGCACCTCCCAAGCACAAACAGCACCTTCCCACACTGACACATGCCTGCGACGGCCTCACGCAGCACTCACCTCACAGCTGCCAAGAGCAGCCAGGCAACCAGCACTGGCCTAGCACGCACTGCTTCACAAGTCACCTCACACCCACCACCACCAGCAGCAGCCAACACCCTAGCACTACCCGCCAAGGCACAGAGGCACAAGTGACCTCACAGTGCTGCCTCCAGCTCTGGCCTCGCACACCCTGGGACACATGGCACCAGCCACAGCACCAATGGCCACACCAAAAGGCACCTCCCAAGCACAAACAGCACCTTCCCACACTGACACATGCCTGCGACGGCCTCACGCAGCACTCACCTCACAGCTGCCAAGAGCAGCCAGGCAACCAGCACTGGCCTAGCACGCACTGCTTCACAAGTCACCTCACAACCACCACCAGCAGCAGCCAACACCCTAGCACTGCCCGCCAAGGCACAGAGGCACAAGTGACCTCACAGTGCTGCCTCCAGCTCTGGCCTCGCACACCCTGGGACACAAGGCACCAGCCACAGCACCAATGGCCACACCAAAAGGCACCTCCCAAGCACAAACAGCACCTTCCCACACTGACACATGCCTGCGACGGCCTCACGCAGCACTCACCTCACAGCTGCCAAGAGCAGCCAGGCAACCAGCACTGGCCTAGCACGCACTGCTTCACAAGTCACCTCACAACCACCACCACCAGCAGCAGCCAACACCCTAGCACTGCCCGACAAGGCACACAGGCACAAGTGACCTCACAGTGCTGCCTCCAGCTCTGCCCTCTCACACCCTGGGACACATGGCACCAGCCACAGCACCAATGGCCACACCAAAAGGCACCTCCCAAGCACAAACAGCACCTTCCCACACTGACACATGCCTGCGACGGCCTCACGCAGCACTCACCTCACAGCTGCCAAGAGCAGCCAGGAAACCAGCACTGGCCTAGCATGCACTGCTTCACAAGTCACTTCACAACCACCACCACCAGCAGCAGCCAACACCCTAGCACTGAACGACAAGGCACAGAGGCACAAGTGACCTCACAATGCTGCCTCCAGCTCTGCCCTCTCACACCCTGGGACACAAGGCACCAGCCACAGCACCAATGGCCACACCAAAACGCACCTCCCAAGCACAAACAGCACCTTCCCACACTGACACATGCCTGCCAGGGCCTCACGCAGCACTCACCTCACAGCTGCCAAGAGCAGCCAGGCAACCAGCACTGGCCTAGCATGCACTGCTTCACAAGTCACCTCAAAACCACCACCACCAGCAGCAGCCAACACCTTAGCACTGCCCGCCAAGGCACAGAGGCACAAGTGACCTCACAGTGCTGCCTCCAGCTCTGCCCTCACACAGCTTGAGACACACGGCACCAGCCACAGCACCAATGGCCACACCAAAAGGCACCTCCCAAGCACAAACAGCACCTTCCCACACTGACACATGCCTGCGACGGCCTCACGCAGCACTCACCTCACAGCTGCCAAGAGCAGCCAGGAAACCAGCACTGGCCTAGCACGCACTGCTTCACAAGTCACTTCACAACCACCACCACCAGCAGCAGCCAACACCCTAGCACTGCCTGCCAAGGCACAGAGGCACAAGTGACCTCACAATGCTGCCTCCAGCTCTGCCCTCTCACACCCTGGGACACAAGGCACCAGCCACAGCACCAATGGCCACATCAAAATGCACCTCCCAAGCACAAACAGCACCTTCCCATACTGACACATGCCTGCGACGGCCTCACGCAGCACTCACCTCACAGCTGCCAAGAGCAGCCAGGCAACCAGCACTGGCCTAGCATGCACTGCTTCACAAGTCACCTCACACCCACCACCACCAGCAGCAGCCAACACCCTAGCACTGCCTGACAAGGCACAGAGGCACAAGTGACCTCCAAATGCTGCCTCCAGCTCTGGCCTCGCACACCCTGGGACACAAGGCACCAGCCACAGCACCAATGGCCACACCAAAACGCACCTCCCAAGAACAAACAGCACCTTCCCACACTGACACATGCCTGTGACGGCCTCACGCAGCACTCACCTCACAGCTGCCAAGAGCAGCCAGGCAACCAGCACTGGCCTAGCACGCACTGCTTCACAAGTCACCTCACAACCACCACCAGCAGCAGCCAACACCCTAGCACTGCCCGCCAAGGCACAGAGGCACAAGTGACCTCACAGTGCTGCCTCCAGCTCTGGCCTCGCACACCCTGGGACACAAGGCACCAGCCACAGCACCAATGGCCACAACAAAAGGCACCTCCCAAGCACAAACAGCACCTTCCCACACTGACACATGCCTGCGACGGCCTCACGCAGCACTCACCTCACAGCTGCCAAGAGCAGCCAGGCAACCAGCACTGGCCTAGCACGCACTGCTTCACAAGTCACCTCACACCCACCCCCACCAGCAGCAGCCAACACCCTAGCACTGCCCGCCAAGGCACAGAGGCACAAGTGACCTCACAGTGCTGCCTCCAGCTCTGCCCTCTCACACCCTGGGACACATGGCACCAGCCACAGCACCAATGGCCACACCAAAATGCACCTCCCAAGCACAAACAGCACCTTCCGAAACTGACACATGCCTGCGACGACCTCACGCAGCACTCACCTCACAGCTGCCAAGAGCAGCCAGGCAACCAGCACTGGCCTAGCATGCACTGCTTCACAAGTCACTTCACAACCACCACCACCAGCAGCAGCCAACACCCTAGCACTGCCTGCCAAGGCACAGAGGCACAAGTGACCTCCCAATGCTGCCTCCAGCTCTGCCCTCTCACACCCTGGGACACAAGGCACCATCCACAGCACCAATGGCCACATCAAAATGCACCTCCCAAGCACAAACAGCACCTTCCGAAACTGACACATGCCTGCCAGGGCCTCACGCAGCACTCACCTCACAGCTGCCAAGAGCAGCCAGGCAACCAGCACTGGCCTAGCATGCACTGCTTCACAAGTCACCTCACAACCACCACCACCAGCAGCAGCCAACACCTTAGCACTGCCCGCCAAGGCACAGAGGCACAAGTGACCTCACAGTGCTGCCTCCAGTTCTGCCCTCACACAGCTTGAGACACACGGCACCAGCCACAGCACCAATGGCCACACCAAAAGGCACCTCCCAAGCACAAACAGCACCTTCCCACACTGACACATGCCTGCGACGGCCTCACGCAGCACTCACCTCACAGCTGCCAAGAGCAGCCAGGCAACCAGCACTGGCCTAGCACGCACTGCTTCACAAGTCACCTCACAACCACCACCAGCAGCAGCCAACACCCTAGCACTGCCCGACAAGGCACAGAGGCACAAGTGACCTCCCAATGCTGCCTCCAGCTCTGGCCTCGCACACCCTGTGCCACAAGGCACCAGCCACAGCACCAATGGCCACACCAAAAGGCACCTCCCAAGCACAAACAGCACCTTCCCACACTGACACATGCCTGCCAGGGCCTCACGCAGCACTCACCTCACAGCTGCCAAGAGCAGCCAGGCAACCAGCACTGGCCTAGCATGCACTGCTTCACAAGTCACCTCACAACCACCACCACCAGCAGCCAACACCCTAGCACTGCCCGCCAAGGCACACAGGCACAAGTGACCTCACAATGCTGCCTCCAGCTCTGGCCTCGCACACCCTGGGACACAAGGCACCAGCCACAGCACCAATGGCCACACCAAAAGGCACCTCCCAAGGACAAACAGCACCTTCCCACACTGACACATGCCTGCGACGGCCTCACGCAGCACTCACCTCACAGCTGCCAAGAGCAGCCAGGCAACCAGCACTGGCCTAGCACGCACTGCTTCACAAGTCACCTCACAACCACCACCACCAGCAGCAGCCAACACCCTAGCACTGCCCGACAAGGCACAGAGGCACAAGTGACCTCACAATGCTGCCTCCAGCTCTGGCCTCGCACACCCTGGGACACAAGGCACCAGCCACAGCACCAATGGCCACACCAAAAGGCACCTCCCAAGCACAAACAGCACCTTCCCACACTGACACATGCCTGCGACGGCCTCACGCAGCACTCACCTCACAGCTGCCAAGAGCAGCCAGGCAACCAGCACTGGCCTAGCACGCACTGCTTCACAAGTCACCTCACAACCACCACCAGCAGCAGCCAACACCCTAGCACTGCCCGCCAAGGCACAGAGGCACAAGTGACCTCTCAATGCTGCCTCCAGCTCTGGCCTCGCACACCCTGGGACACAAGGCACCAGCCACAGCACCAATGGCCACACCAAAAGGCACCTCCCAAGGACAAACAGTACCTTCCCACACTGACACATGCCTGTGACGGCCTCACGCAGCACTCACCTCACAGCTGCCAAGAGCAGCCAGGCAACCAGCACTGGCCTAGCACGCACTGCTTCACAAGTCACCTCACAACCACCACCACCAGCAGCAGCCAACACCCTAGCACTGCCCGACAAGGCACAGAGGCACAAGTGACCTCACAATGCTGCCTCCAGCTCTGGCCTCGCACACCCTGGGACACAAGGCACCAGCCACAGCACCAATGGCCACACCAAAAGGCACCTCCCAAGGACAAACAGCACCTTCCCACACTGACACATGCCTGCGACGGCCTCACGCAGCACTCACCTCACAGCTGCCAAGAGCAGCCAGGCAACCAGCACTGGCCTAGCACGCACTGCTTCACAAGTCACCTCACAACCACCACCACCAGCAGCAGCCAACACCCTAGCACTGCCCGACAAGGCACAGAGGCACAAGTGACCTCACAATGCTGCCTCCAGCTCTGGCCTCGCACACCCTGGGACACAAGGCACCAGCCACAGCACCAATGGCCACACCAAAAGGCACCTCCCAAGCACAAACAGCACCTTCCCACACTGACACATGCCTGCGACGGCCTCACGCAGCACTCACCTCACAGCTGCCAAGAGCAGCCAGGCAACCAGCACTGGCCTAGCACGCACTGCTTCACAAGTCACCTCACACCCACCACCACCAGCAGCAGCCAACACCCTAGCACTGCCCGCCAAGGCACAGAGGCACAAGTGACCTCACAATGCTGCCTCCAGCTCTGGCCTCGCACACCCTGGGACACAAGGCACCAGCCACAGCACCAATGGCCACACCAAAAGGCACCTCCCAAGCACAAACAGCACCTTCCCACACTGACACATGCCTGCGACGGCCTCACGCAGCACTCACCTCACAGCTGCCAAGAGCAGCCAGGCAACCAGCACTGGCCTAGCACGCACTGCTTCACAAGTCACCTCACAACCACCACCAGCAGCAGCCAACACCCTAGCACTGCCCGCCAAGGCACAGAGGCACAAGTGACCTCTCAATGCTGCCTCCAGCTCTGGCCTCGCACACCCTGGGACACAAGGCACCAGCCACAGCACCAATGGCCACACCAAAAGGCACCTCCCAAGGACAAACAGTACCTTCCCACACTGACACATGCCTGTGACGGCCTCACGCAGCACTCACCTCACAGCTGCCAAGAGCAGCCAGGCAACCAGCACTGGCCTAGCACGCACTGCTTCACAAGTCACCTCACAACCACCACCACCAGCAGCAGCCAACACCCTAGCACTGCCCGCCAAGGCACAGAGGCACAAGTGACCTCACAATGCTGCCTCCAGCTCTGGCCTCGCACACCCTGTGCCACAAGGCACCAGCCACAGCACCAATGGCCACACCAAAACGCACCTCCCAAGCACAAACAGCACCTTCCCACACTGACACATGCCTGCGACGGCCTCACGCAGCACTCACCTCACAGCTGCCAAGAGCAGCCAGGCAACCAGCACTGGCCTAGCACGCACTGCTTCACAAGTCACCTCACAACCACCACCAGCAGCAGCCAACACCCTAGCACTGCCCGACAAGGCACAGAGGCACAAGTGACCTCACAGTGCTGCCTCCAGCTCTGCCCTCTCACACCCTGGGACACATGGCACCAGCCACAGCACCAATGGCCACACCAAAATGCACCTCCCAAGCACAAACAGCACCTTCCGAAACTGACACATGCCTGCGACGGCCTCACGCAGCACTCACCTCACAGCTGCCAAGAGCAGCCAGGCAACCAGCACTGGCCTAGCATGCACTGCTTCACAAGTCACTTCACAACCACCACCACCAGCAGCAGCCAACACCCTAGCACTGCCTGCCAAGGCACAGAGGCACAAGTGACCTCCCAATGCTGCCTCCAGCTCTGCCCTCTCACACCCTGGGACACAAGGCACCATCCACAGCACCAATGGCCACATCAAAATGCACCTCCCAAGCACAAACAGCACCTTCCGAAACTGACACATGCCTGCCAGGGCCTCACGCAGCACTCACCTCACAGCTGCCAAGAGCAGCCAGGCAACCAGCACTGGCCTAGCATGCACTGCTTCACAAGTCACCTCACAACCACCACCACCAGCAGCAGCCAACACCTTAGCACTGCCCGCCAAGGCACAGAGGCACAAGTGACCTCACAGTGCTGCCTCCAGTTCTGCCCTCACACAGCTTGAGACACACGGCACCAGCCACAGCACCAATGGCCACACCAAAAGGCACCTCCCAAGCACAAACAGCACCTTCCCACACTGACACATGCCTGCGACGGCCTCACGCAGCACTCACCTCACAGCTGCCAAGAGCAGCCAGGCAACCAGCACTGGCCTAGCACGCACTGCTTCACAAGTCACCTCACAACCACCACCAGCAGCAGCCAACACCCTAGCACTGCCCGACAAGGCACAGAGGCACAAGTGACCTCCCAATGCTGCCTCCAGCTCTGGCCTCGCACACCCTGTGCCACAAGGCACCAGCCACAGCACCAATGGCCACACCAAAAGGCACCTCCCAAGCACAAACAGCACCTTCCCACACTGACACATGCCTGCCAGGGCCTCACGCAGCACTCACCTCACAGCTGCCAAGAGCAGCCAGGCAACCAGCACTGGCCTAGCATGCACTGCTTCACAAGTCACCTCACAACCACCACCACCAGCAGCCAACACCCTAGCACTGCCCGCCAAGGCACACAGGCACAAGTGACCTCACAATGCTGCCTCCAGCTCTGGCCTCGCACACCCTGGGACACAAGGCACCAGCCACAGCACCAATGGCCACACCAAAAGGCACCTCCCAAGGACAAAAAGCACCTTCCCACACTGACACATGCCTGCGACGGCCTCACGCAGCACTCACCTCACAGCTGCCAAGAGCAGCCAGGCAACCAGCACTGGCCTAGCACGCACTGCTTCACAAGTCACCTCACAACCACCACCACCAGCAGCAGCCAACACCCTAGCACTGCCCGACAAGGCACAGAGGCACAAGTGACCTCACAATGCTGCCTCCAGCTCTGGCCTCGCACACCCTGGGACACAAGGCACCAGCCACAGCACCAATGGCCACACCAAAAGGCACCTCCCAAGCACAAACAGCACCTTCCCACACTGACACATGCCTGCGACGGCCTCACGCAGCACTCACCTCACAGCTGCCAAGAGCAGCCAGGCAACCAGCACTGGCCTAGCACGCACTGCTTCACAAGTCACCTCACAACCACCACCAGCAGCAGCCAACACCCTAGCACTGCCCGCCAAGGCACAGAGGCACAAGTGACCTCTCAATGCTGCCTCCAGCTCTGGCCTCGCACACCCTGGGACACAAGGCACCAGCCACAGCACCAATGGCCACACCAAAAGGCACCTCCCAAGGACAAACAGTACCTTCCCACACTGACACATGCCTGTGACGGCCTCACGCAGCACTCACCTCACAGCTGCCAAGAGCAGCCAGGCAACCAGCACTGGCCTAGCACGCACTGCTTCACAAGTCACCTCACAACCACCACCACCAGCAGCAGCCAACACCCTAGCACTGCCCGCCAAGGCACAGAGGCACAAGTGACCTCACAATGCTGCCTCCAGCTCTGGCCTCGCACACCCTGGGACACAAGGCACCAGCCACAGCACCAATGGCCACACCAAAAGGCACCTCCCAAGGACAAACAGCACCTTCCCACACTGACACATGCCTGCGACGGCCTCACGCAGCACTCACCTCACAGCTGCCAAGAGCAGCCAGGCAACCAGCACTGGCCTAGCACGCACTGCTTCACAAGTCACCTCACAACCACCACCACCAGCAGCAGCCAACACCCTAGCACTGCCCGACAAGGCACAGAGGCACAAGTGACCTCACAATGCTGCCTCCAGCTCTGGCCTCGCACACCCTGGGACACAAGGCACCAGCCACAGCACCAATGGCCACACCAAAAGGCACCTCCCAAGCACAAACAGCACCTTCCCACACTGACACATGCCTGCGACGGCCTCACGCAGCACTCACCTCACAGCTGCCAAGAGCAGCCAGGCAACCAGCACTGGCCTAGCACGCACTGCTTCACAAGTCACCTCACACCCACCACCACCAGCAGCAGCCAACACCCTAGCACTGCCCGCCAAGGCACAGAGGCACAAGTGACCTCACAATGCTGCCTCCAGCTCTGGCCTCGCACACCCTGGGACACAAGGCACCAGCCACAGCACCAATGGCCACACCAAAAGGCACCTCCCAAGCACAAACAGCACCTTCCCACACTGACACATGCCTGCGACGGCCTCACGCAGCACTCACCTCACAGCTGCCAAGAGCAGCCAGGCAACCAGCACTGGCCTAGCACGCACTGCTTCACAAGTCACCTCACAACCACCACCAGCAGCAGCCAACACCCTAGCACTGCCCGCCAAGGCACAGAGGCACAAGTGACCTCTCAATGCTGCCTCCAGCTCTGGCCTCGCACACCCTGGGACACAAGGCACCAGCCACAGCACCAATGGCCACACCAAAAGGCACCTCCCAAGGACAAACAGCACCTTCCCACACTGACACATGCCTGTGACGGCCTCACGCAGCACTCACCTCACAGCTGCCAAGAGCAGCCAGGCAACCAGCACTGGCCTAGCACGCACTGCTTCACAAGTCACCTCACAACCACCACCACCAGCAGCAGCCAACACCCTAGCACTGCCCGCCAAGGCACAGAGGCACAAGTGACCTCACAATGCTGCCTCCAGCTCTGGCCTCGCACACCCTGTGCCACAAGGCACCAGCCACAGCACCAATGGCCACACCAAAACGCACCTCCCAAGGACAAACAGCACCTTCCCACACTGACACATGCCTGCGACGGCCTCACGCAGCACTCACCTCACAGCTGCCAAGAGCAGCCAGGCAACCAGCACTGGCCTAGCACGCACTGCTTCACAAGTCACCTCACAACCACCACCAGCAGCAGCCAACACCCTAGCACTGCCCGACAAGGCACAGAGGCACAAGTGACCTCACAATGCTGCCTCCAGCTCTGGCCTCGCACACCCTGGGACACAAGGCACCAGCCACAGCACCAATGGCCACACCAAAAGGCACCTCCCAAGGACAAACAGCACCTTCCCACACTGACACATGCCTGCGACGGCCTCACGCAGCACTCACCTCACAGCTGCCAAGAGCAGCCAGGCAACCAGCACTGGCCTAGCACGCACTGCTTCACAAGTCACCTCACAACCACCACCACCACCAGCAGCCAACACCCTAGCACTGCCCGACAAGGCACAGAGGCACAAGTGACCTCACAATGCTGCCTCCAGCTCTGGCCTCGCACACCCTGGGACACAAGGCACCAGCCACAGCACCAATGGCCACACCAAAAGGCACCTCCCAAGCACAAACAGCACCTTCCCACACTGACACATGCCTGCGACGGCCTCACGCAGCACTCACCTCACAGCTGCCAAGAGCAGCCAGGCAACCAGCACTGGCCTAGCACGCACTGCTTCACAAGTCACCTCACACCCACCACCACCAGCAGCAGCCAACACCCTAGCACTGCCCGCCAAGGCACAGAGGCACAAGTGACCTCACAATGCTGCCTCCAGCTCTGGCCTCGCACACCCTGGGACACAAGGCACCAGCCACAGCACCAATGGCCACACCAAAAGGCACCTCCCAAGCACAAACAGCACCTTCCCACACTGACACATGCCTGCGACGGCCTCACGCAGCACTCACCTCACAGCTGCCAAGAGCAGCCAGGCAACCAGCACTGGCCTAGCACGCACTGCTTCACAAGTCACCTCACAACCACCACCAGCAGCAGCCAACACCCTAGCACTGCCCGCCAAGGCACAGAGGCACAAGTGACCTCTCAATGCTGCCTCCAGCTCTGGCCTCGCACACCCTGGGACACAAGGCACCAGCCACAGCACCAATGGCCACACCAAAAGGCACCTCCCAAGGACAAACAGTACCTTCCCACACTGACACATGCCTGTGACGGCCTCACGCAGCACTCACCTCACAGCTGCCAAGAGCAGCCAGGCAACCAGCACTGGCCTAGCACGCACTGCTTCACAAGTCACCTCACAACCACCACCACCAGCAGCAGCCAACACCCTAGCACTGCCCGCCAAGGCACAGAGGCACAAGTGACCTCACAATGCTGCCTCCAGCTCTGGCCTCGCACACCCTGTGCCACAAGGCACCAGCCACAGCACCAATGGCCACACCAAAACGCACCTCCCAAGGACAAACAGCACCTTCCCACACTGACACATGCCTGCGACGGCCTCACGCAGCACTCACCTCACAGCTGCCAAGAGCAGCCAGGCAACCAGCACTGGCCTAGCACGCACTGCTTCACAAGTCACCTCACAACCACCACCAGCAGCAGCCAACACCCTAGCACTGCCCGACAAGGCACAGAGGCACAAGTGACCTCACAATGCTGCCTCCAGCTCTGGCCTCGCACACCCTGGGACACAAGGCACCAGCCACAGCACCAATGGCCACACCAAAAGGCACCTCCCAAGGACAAACAGCACCTTCCCACACTGACACATGCCTGCGACGGCCTCACGCAGCACTCACCTCACAGCTGCCAAGAGCAGCCAGGCAACCAGCACTGGCCTAGCACGCACTGCTTCACAAGTCACCTCACAACCACCACCACCAGCAGCAGCCAACACCCTAGCACTGCCCGACAAGGCACAGAGGCACAAGTGACCTCACAATGCTGCCTCCAGCTCTGGCCTCGCACACCCTGGGACACAAGGCACCAGCCACAGCACCAATGGCCACACCAAAAGGCACCTCCCAAGCACAAACAGCACCTTCCCACACTGACACATGCCTGCGACGGCCTCACGCAGCACTCACCTCACAGCTGCCAAGAGCAGCCAGGCAACCAGCACTGGCCTAGCACGCACTGCTTCACAAGTCACCTCACAACCACCACCACCAGCAGCAGCCAACACCCTAGCACTGCCTGCCAAGGCACAGAGGCACAAGTGACCTCACAATGCTGCCTCCAGCTCTGGCCTCGCACACCCTGGGACACAAGGCACCAGCCACAGCACCAATGGCCACACCAAAAGGCACCTCCCAAGGACAAACAGCACCTTCCCACACTGACACATGCCTGCGACGGCCTCACGCAGCACTCACCTCACAGCTGCCAAGAGCAGCCAGGCAACCAGCACTGGCCTAGCACGCACTGCTTCACAAGTCACCTCACAACCACCACCACCAGCAGCAGCCAACACCCTAGCACTGCCCGACAACGCACAGAGGCACAAGTGACCTCACAATGCTGCCTCCAGCTCTGGCCTCGCACACCCTGGGACACAAGGCACCAGCCACAGCACCAATGGCCACACCAAAAGGCACCTCCCAAGCACAAACAGCACCTTCCCACACTGACACATGCCTGCGACGGCCTCACGCAGCACTCACCTCACAGCTGCCAAGAGCAGCCAGGCAACCAGCACTGGCCTAGCACGCACTGCTTCACAAGTCACCTCACAACCACCACCACCAGCAGCAGCCAACACCCTAGCACTGCCTGCCAAGGCACAGAGGCACAAGTGACCTCACAATGCTGCCTCCAGCTCTGGCCTCGCACACCCTGGGACACAAGGCACCAGCCACAGCACCAATGGCCACACCAAAACGCACCTCCCAAGCACAAACAGCACCTTCCCACACTGACACATGCCTGCGACGGCCTCACGCAGCACTCACCTCACAGCTGCCAAGAGCAGCCAGGCAACCAGCACTGGCCTAGCACGCACTGCTTCACAAGTCACCTCACAACCACCACCACCAGCAGCAGCCAACACCCTAGCACTGCCCGACAAGGCACAGAGGCACAAGTGACCTCCCAATGCTGCCTCCAGCTCTGGCCTCGCACACCCTGGGACACAAGGCACCAGCCACAGCACCAATGGCCACACCAAAACGCACCTCCCAAGAACAAACAGCACCTTCCCACACTGACACATGCCTGCGACGGCCTCACGCAGCACTCACCTCACAGCTGCCAAGAGCAGCCAGGCAACCAGCACTGGCCTAGCACGCACTGCTTCACAAGTCACCTCACAACCACCACCACCAGCAGCCAACACCCTAGCACTGCCCGCCAAGGCACAGAGGCACAAGTGACCTCACAGTGCTGCCTCCAGCTCTGGCCTCGCACACCCTGGGACACAAGGCACCAGCCACAGCACCAATGGCCACACCAAAAGGCACCTCCCAAGCACAAACAGCACCTTCCCACACTGACACATGCCTGCGACAGCCTCACGCAGCACTCACCTCACAGCTGCCAAGAGCAGCCAGGCAACCAGCACTGGCCTAGCACGCACTGCTTCACAAGTCACCTCACACCCACCACCACCAGCAGCAGCCAACACCCTAGCACTGCCCGCCAAGGCACAGAGGCACAAGTGACCTCACAGTGCTGCCTCCAGCTCTGGCCTCGCACACCCTGGGACACATGGCACCAGCCACAGCACCAATGGCCACACCAAAAGGCACCTCCCAAGCACAAACAGCACCTTCCCACACTGACACATGCCTGCGACGGCCTCACGCAGCACTCACCTCACAGCTGCCAAGAGCAGCCAGGCAACCAGCACTGGCCTAGCACGCACTGCTTCACAAGTCACCTCACACCCACCACCACCAGCAGCAGCCAACACCCTAGCACTGCCCGACAAGGCACAGAGGCACAAGTGACCTCACAGTGCTGCCTCCAGCTGTGGCCTCGCACACCCTGGGACACAAGGCACCAGCCACAGCACCAATGGCCACACCAAAAGGCACCTCCCAAGGACAAACAGCACCTTCCCACACTGACACATGCCTGCGACGGCCTCACGCAGCACTCACCTCACAGCTGCCAAGAGCAGCCAGGCAACCAGCACTGGCCTAGCACGCACTGCTTCACAAGTCACCTCACAACCACCACCACCAGCAGCAGCCAACACCCTAGCACTGCCTGACAAGGCACAGAGGCACAAGTGACCTCACAATGCTGCCTCCAGCTCTGCCCTCTCACACCCTGGGACACAAGGCACCATCCACAGCACCAATGGCCACATCAAAATGCACCTCCCAAGGACAAACAGCACCTTCCGAAACTGACACATGCCTGCCAGGGCCTCACGCAGCACTCACCTCACAGCTGCCAAGAGCAGCCAGGCAACCAGCACTGGCCTAGCATGCACTGCTTCACAAGTCACCTCACAACCACCACCACCAGCAGCAGCCAACACCTTAGCACTGCCCGCCAAGGCACAGAGGCACAAGTGACCTCACAGTGCTGCCTCC
Organism: Rhea pennata; assembly: GCF_028389875.1. NCBI lineage: Eukaryota > Metazoa > Chordata > Aves > Rheiformes > Rheidae > Rhea > Rhea pennata. Next base: position 58,630 of record NW_026907705.1, on the reverse strand, counting down.
AGTTCTGCCCTCACACAGCTTGAGACACACGGCACCAGCCACAGCACCAATGGCCACACCAAAACGCACCTCCCAAGCACAAACAGCACCTTCCCACACTGACACATGCCTGCGACGGCCTCACGCAGCACTCACCTCACAGCTGCCAAGAGCAGCCAGGCAACCAGCACTGGCCTAGCACGCACTGCTTCACAAGTCACCTCACAACCACCACCACCAGCAGCAGCCAACACCCTAGCACTGCCCGCCAAGGCACAGAGGCACAAGTGACCTCACAATGCTGCCTCCAGCTCTGGCCTCGCACATCCTGGGACACAAGGCACCAGCCACAGCACCAATGGCCACACCAAAACGCACCTCCCAAGCACAAACAGCACCTTCCCACACTGACACATGCCTGCGACGGCCTCACGCAGCACTCACCTCACAGCTGCCAAGAGCAGCCAGGCAACCAGCACTGGCCTAGCACGCACTGCTTCACAAGTCACCTCACAACCACCACCAGCAGCAGCCAACACCCTAGCACTGCCCGACAAGGCACAGAGGCACAAGTGACCTCACAATGCTGCCTCCAGCTCTGGCCTCGCACACCCTGGGACACAAGGCACCAGCCACAGCACCAATGGCCACACCAAAAGGCACCTCCCAAGCACAAACAGCACCTTCCCACACTGACACATGCCTGCGACGGCCTCACGCAGCACTCACCTCACAGCTGCCAAGAGCAGCCAGGCAACCAGCACTGGCCTAGCACGCACTGCTTCACAAGTCACCTCACAACCACCACCACCAGCAGCAGCCAACACCCTAGCACTGCCCGCCAAGGCACAGAGGCACAAGTGACCTCACAATGCTGCCTCCAGCTCTGGCCTCGCACACCCTGGGACACAAGGCACCAGCCACAGCACCAATGGCCACACCAAAAGGCACCTCCCAAGCACAAACAGCACCTTCCCACACTGACACATGCCTGCGACGGCCTCACGCAGCACTCACCTCACAGCTGCCAAGAGCAGCCAGGCAACCAGCACTGGCCTAGCACGCACTGCTTCACAAGTCACCTCACAACCACCACCACCAGCAGCAGCCAACACCCTAGCACTGCCCGACAAGGCACAGAGGCACAAGTGACCTCACAATGCTGCCTCCAGCTCTGGCCTCGCACATCCTGGGACACAAGGCACCAGCCACAGCACCAATGGCCACACCAAAACGCACCTCCCAAGCACAAACAGCACCTTCCCACACTGACACATGCCTGCGACGGCCTCACGCAGCACTCACCTCACAGCTGCCAAGAGCAGCCAGGCAACCAGCACTGGCCTAGCACGCACTGCTTCACAAGTCACCTCACAACCACCACCAGCAGCAGCCAACACCCTAGCACTGCCCGACAAGGCACAGAGGCACAAGTGACCTCCCAATGCTGCCTCCAGCTCTGGCCTCGCACACCCTGGGACACAAGGCACCAGCCACAGCACCAATGGCCACACCAAAAGGCACCTCCCAAGCACAAACAGCACCTTCCCACACTGACACATGCCTGCGACGGCCTCACGCAGCACTCACCTCACAGCTGCCAAGAGCAGCCAGGCAACCAGCACTGGCCTAGCACGCACTGCTTCACAAGTCACCTCACACCCACCACCACCAGCAGCAGCCAACACCCTAGCACTGCCCGCCAAGGCACAGAGGCACAAGTGACCTCACAGTGCTGCCTCCAGCTGTGGCCTCGCACACCCTGGGACACAAGGCACCAGCCACAGCACCAATGGCCACACCAAAAGGCACCTCCCAAGGACAAACAGCACCTTCCCACACTGACACATGCCTGCGACGGCCTCACGCAGCACTCACCTCACAGCTGCCAAGAGCAGCCAGGCAACCAGCACTGGCCTAGTACGCACTGCTTCACAAGTCACCTCACAACCACCACCACCAGCAGCAGCCAACACCCTAGCACTGCCTGCCAAGGCACAGAGGCACAAGTGACCTCACAATGCTGCCTCCAGCTCTGCCCTCTCACACCCTGGGACACATGGCACCAGCCACAGCACCAATGGCCACACCAAAATGCACCTCCCAAGCACAAACAGCACCTTCCGAAACTGACACATGCCTGCCAGGGCCTCACGCAGCACTCACCTCACAGCTGCCAAGAGCAGCCAGGCAACCAGCACTGGCCTAGCATGCACTGCTTCACAAGTCACCTCACAACCACCACCACCAGCAGCAGCCAACACCTTAGCACTGCCCGCCAAGGCACAGAGGCACAAGTGACCTCACAGTGCTGCCTCCAGTTCTGCCCTCACACAGCTTGAGACACACGGCACCAGCCACAGCACCAATGGCCACACCAAAAGGCACCTCCCAAGCACAAACAGCACCTTCCCACACTGACACATGCCTGCGACGGCCTCACGCAGCACTCACCTCACAGCTGCCAAGAGCAGCCAGGCAACCAGCACTGGCCTAGCATGCACTGCTTCACAAGTCACCTCACAACCACCACCACCAGCAGCAGCCAACACCCTAGCACTGCCCGCCAAGGCACAGAGGCACAAGTGACCTCACAATGCTGCCTCCAGCTCTGGCCTCGCACACCCTGGGACACAAGGCACCAGCCACAGCACCAATGGCCACACCAAAACGCACCTCCCAAGCACAAACAGCACCTTCCCACACTGACACATGCCTGCGACGGCCTCACGCAGCACTCACCTCACAGCTGCCAAGAGCAGCCAGGCAACCAGCACTGGCCTAGCACGCACTGCTTCACAAGTCACCTCACAACCACCACCACCAGCAGCAGCCAACACCCTAGCACTGCCCGACAAGGCACAGAGGCACAAGTGACCTCCCAATGCTGCCTCCAGCTCTGGCCTCGCACACCCTGGGACACAAGGCACCAGCCACAGCACCAATGGCCACACCAAAAGGCACCTCCCAAGCACAAACAGCACCTTCCCACACTGACACATGCCTGCGACGGCCTCACGCAGCACTCACCTCACAGCTGCCAAGAGCAGCCAGGCAACCAGCACTGGCCTAGCACGCACTGCTTGACAAGTCACCTCACAACCACCACCACCAGCAGCCAACACCCTAGCACTGCCCGCCAAGGCACAGAGGCACAAGTGACCTCTCAATGCTGCCTCCAGCTCTGGCCTCGCACACCCTGGGACACAAGGCACCAGCCACAGCACCAATGGCCACACCAAAACGCACCTCCCAAGGACAAACAGTACCTTCCCACACTGACACATGCCTGTGACGGCCTCACGCAGCACTCACCTCACAGCTGCCAAGAGCAGCCAGGCAACCAGCACTGGCCTAGCACGCACTGCTTCACAAGTCACCTCACAACCACCACCACCACCAGCAGCCAACACCCTAGCACTGCCCGCCAAGGCACAGAGGCACAAGTGACCTCACAATGCTGCCTCCAGCTCTGGCCTCGCACACCCTGTGCCACAAGGCACCAGCCACAGCACCAATGGCCACACCAAAACGCACCTCCCAAGGACAAACAGCACCTTCCCACACTGACACATGCCTGCGACGGCCTCACGCAGCACTCACCTCACAGCTGCCAAGAGCAGCCAGGCAACCAGCACTGGCCTAGCACGCACTGCTTCACAAGTCACCTCACAACCACCACCAGCAGCAGCCAACACCCTAGCACTGCCTGACAAGGCACAGAGGCACAAGTGACCTCACAATGCTGCCTCCAGCTCTGGCCTCGCACACCCTGGGACACAAGGCACCAGCCACAGCACCAATGGCCACACCAAAAGGCACCTCCCAAGCACAAACAGCACCTTCCCACACTGACACATGCCTGCGACGGCCTCACGCAGCACTCACCTCACAGCTGCCAAGAGCAGCCAGGCAACCAGCACTGGCCTAGCACGCACTGCTTCACAAGTCACCTCACAACCACCACCACCAGCAGCAGCCAACACCCTAGCACTGCCCGACAAGGCACAGAGGCACAAGTGACCTCACAATGCTGCCTCCAGCTCTGGCCTCGCACACCCTGGGACACAAGGCACCAGCCACAGCACCAATGGCCACACCAAAAGGCACCTCCCAAGCACAAACAGCACCTTCCCACACTGACACATGCCTGCGACGGCCTCACGCAGCACTCACCTCACAGCTGCCAAGAGCAGCCAGGCAACCAGCACTGGCCTAGCACGCACTGCTTCACAAGTCACCTCACAACCACCACCACCAGCAGCAGCCAACACCCTAGCACTGCCCGACAAGGCACAGAGGCACAAGTGACCTCACAATGCTGCCTCCAGCTCTGGCCTCGCACACCCTGGGACACAAGGCACCAGCCACAGCACCAATGGCCACACCAAAACGCACCTCCCAAGAACAAACAGCACCTTCCCACACTGACACATGCCTGCGACGGCCTCACGCAGCACTCACCTCACAGCTGCCAAGAGCAGCCAGGCAACCAGCACTGGCCTAGCACGCACTGCTTCACAAGTCATCTCACAACCACCACCACCAGCAGCCAACACCCTAGCACTGCCCGACAAGGCACAGAGGCACAAGTGACCTCACAGTGCTGCCTCCAGCGCTGCCCTCACACACCCTGGGACACAAGGCACCAGCCACAGCACCAATGGCCACACCAAAAGGCACCTCCCAAGCACAAACAGCACCTTCCCACACTGACACATGCCTGCGACGGCCTCACGCAGCACTCACCTCACAGCTGCCAAGAGCAGCCAGGCAACCAGCACTGGCCTAGTACGCACTGCTTCACAAGTCACCTCACAACCACCACCACCAGCAGCAGCCAACACCCTAGCACTGCCTGCCAAGGCACAGAGGCACAAGTGACCTCACAATGCTGCCTCCAGCTCTGCCCTCTCACACCCTGGGACACATGGCACCAGCCACAGCACCAATGGCCACACCAAAATGCACCTCCCAAGCACAAACAGCACCTTCCGAAACTGACACATGCCTGCGACGGCCTCACGCAGCACTCACCTCACAGCTGCCAAGAGCAGCCAGGCAACCAGCACTGGCCTAGCACGCACTGCTTCACAAGTCACCTCACAACCACCACCACCACCAGCAGCCAACACCCTAGCACTGCCTGCCAAGGCACAGAGGCACAAGTGACCTCACAATGCTGCCTCCAGCTCTGCCCTCTCACACCCTGGGACACAAGGCACCATCCACAGCACCAATGGCCACATCAAAATGCACCTCCCAAGCACAAACAGCACCTTCCGAAACTGACACATGCCTGCCAGGGCCTCACGCAGCACTCACCTCACAGCTGCCAAGAGCAGCCAGGCAACCAGCACTGGCCTAGCATGCACTGCTTCACAAGTCACCTCACAACCACCACCACCAGCAGCAGCCAACACCTTAGCACTGCCCGCCAAGGCACAGAGGCACAAGTGACCTCACAGTGCTGCCTCCAGTTCTGCCCTCACACAGCTTGAGACACACGGCACCAGCCACAGCACCAATGGCCACACCAAAAGGCACCTCCCAAGCACAAACAGCACCTTCCCACACTGACACATGCCTGCGACGGCCTCACGCAGCACTCACCTCACAGCTGCCAAGAGCAGCCAGGCAACCAGCACTGGCCTAGCATGCACTGCTTAACAAGTCACCTCACAACCACCACCACCAGCAGCAGCCAACACCCTAGCACTGCCCGCCAAGGCACAGAGGCACAAGTGACCTCACAATGCTGCCTCCAGCTCTGGCCTCGCACACCCTGGGACACAAGGCACCAGCCACAGCACCAATGGCCACACCAAAACGCACCTCCCAAGCACAAACAGCACCTTCCCACACTGACACATGCCTGCGACGGCCTCACGCAGCACTCACCTCACAGCTGCCAAGAGCAGCCAGGCAACCAGCACTGGCCTAGCACGCACTGCTTCACAAGTCACCTCACAACCACCACCACCAGCAGCAGCCAACACCCTAGCACTGCCCGCCAAGGCACAGAGGCACAAGTGACCTCACAATGTTGCCTCCAGCTCTGGCCTCGCACATCCTGGGACACAAGGCACCAGCCACAGCACCAATGGCCACACCAAAACGTACCTCCCAAGCACAAACAGCACCTTCCCACACTGACACATGCCTGCGACGGCCTCACGCAGCACTCACCTCACAGCTGCCAAGAGCAGCCAGGCAACCAGCACTGGCCTAGCACGCACTGCTTCACAAGTCACCTCACAACCACCACCAGCAGCAGCCAACACCCTAGCACTGCCCGACAAGGCACAGAGGCACAAGTGACCTCCCAATGCTGCCTCCAGCTCTCGCCTCGCACACCCTGGGACACAAGGCACCAGCCACAGCACCAATGGCCACACCAAAAGGCACCTCCCAAGCACAAACAGCACCTTCCCACACTGACACATGCCTGCGACGGCCTCACGCAGCACTCACCTCACAGCTGCCAAGAGCAGCCAGGCAACCAGCACTGGCCTAGCACGCACTGCTTCACAAGTCACCTCACAACCACCACCACCAGCAGCCAACACCCTAGCACTGCCCGCCAAGGCACAGAGGCACAAGTGACCTCACAATGCTGCCTCCAGCTCTGGCCTCGCACACCCTGGGACACAAGGCACCAGCCACAGCACCAATGGCCACACCAAAAGGCACCTCCCAAGGACAAACAGCACCTTCCCACACTGACACATGCCTGCGACGGCCTCACGCAGCACTCACCTCACAGCTGCCAAGAGCAGCCAGGCAACCAGCACTGGCCTAGCACGCACTGCTTCACAAGTCACCTCACAACCACCACCACCAGCAGCAGCCAACACCCTAGCACTGCCCGACAAGGCACAGAGGCACAAGTGACCTCCCAATGCTGCCTCCAGCTCTGGCCTCGCACACCCTGGAACACAAGGCACCAGCCACAGCACCAATGGCCACACCAAAAGGCACCTCCCAAGCACAAACAGCACCTTCCCACACTGACACATGCCTGCGACGGCCTCACGCAGCACTCACCTCACAGCTGCCAAGAGCAGCCAGGCAACCAGCACTGGCCTAGCACGCACTGCTTCACAAGTCACCTCACAACCACCACCACCAGCAGCCAACACCCTAGCACTGCCCGCCAAGGCACAGAGGCACAAGTGACCTCTCAATGCTGCCTCCAGCTCTGGCCTCGCACACCCTGGGACACAAGGCACCAGCCACAGCACCAATGGCCACACCAAAAGGCACCTCCCAAGGACAAACAGTACCTTCCCACACTGACACATGCCTGTGACGGCCTCACGCAGCACTCACCTCACAGCTGCCAAGAGCAGCCAGGCAACCAGCACTGGCCTAGCACGCACTGCTTCACAAGTCACCTCACAACCACCACCACCAGCAGCAGCCAACACCCTAGCACTGCCCGCCAAGGCACAGAGGCACAAGTGACCTCACAATGCTGCCTCCAGCTCTGGCCTCGCACACCCTGTGCCACAAGGCACCAGCCACAGCACCAATGGCCACACCAAAACGCACCTCCCAAGGACAAACAGCACCTTCCCACACTGACACATGCCTGCGACGGCCTCACGCAGCACTCACCTCACAGCTGCCAAGAGCAGCCAGGCAACCAGCACTGGCCTAGCACGCACTGCTTCACAAGTCACCTCACAACCACCACCAGCAGCAGCCAACACCCTAGCACTGCCCGACAAGGCACAGAGGCACAAGTGACCTCCCAATGCTGCCTCCAGCTCTGGCCTCGCACACCCTGGGACACAAGGCACCAGCCACAGCACCAATGGCCACACCAAAAGGCACCTCCCAAGCACAAACAGCACCTTCCCACACTGACACATGCCTGCGACGGCCTCACGCAGCACTCACCTCACAGCTGCCAAGAGCAGCCAGGCAACCAGCACTGGCCTAGCACGCACTGCTTCACAAGTCACCTCACAACCACCACCACCAGCAGCCAACACCCTAGCACTGCCCGCCAAGGCACAGAGGCACAAGTGACCTCACAATGCTGCCTCCAGCTCTGGCCTCGCACACCCTGGGACACAAGGCACCAGCCACAGCACCAATGGCCACACCAAAAGGCACCTCCCAAGGACAAACAGCACCTTCCCACACTGACACATGCCTGCGACGGCCTCACGCAGCACTCACCTCACAGCTGCCAAGAGCAGCCAGGCAACCAGCACTGGCCTAGCACGCACTGCTTCACAAGTCACCTCACAACCACCACCACCAGCAGCAGCCAACACCCTAGCACTGCCCGACAAGGCACAGAGGCACAAGTGACCTCCCAATGCTGCCTCCAGCTCTGGCCTCGCACACCCTGGGACACAAGGCACCAGCCACAGCACCAATGGCCACACCAAAAGGCACCTCCCAAGCACAAACAGCACCTTCCCACACTGACACATGCCTGCGACGGCCTCACGCAGCACTCACCTCACAGCTGCCAAGAGCAGCCAGGCAACCAGCACTGGCCTAGCACGCACTGCTTCACAAGTCACCTCACAACCACCACCACCAGCAGCCAACACCCTAGCACTGCCCGCCAAGGCACAGAGGCACAAGTGACCTCTCAATGCTGCCTCCAGCTCTGGCCTCGCACACCCTGGGACACAAGGCACCAGCCACAGCACCAATGGCCACACCAAAAGGCACCTCCCAAGGACAAACAGTACCTTCCCACACTGACACATGCCTGTGACGGCCTCACGCAGCACTCACCTCACAGCTGCCAAGAGCAGCCAGGCAACCAGCACTGGCCTAGCACGCACTGCTTGACAAGTCACCTCACACCCACCACCACCAGCAGCAGCCAACACCCTAGCACTGCCCGACAAGGCACAGAGGCACAAGTGACCTCACAATGCTGCCTCCAGCTCTGGCCTCGCACACCCTGGGACACAAGGCACCAGCCACAGCACCAATGGCCACACCAAAACGCACCTCCCAAGGACAAACAGCACCTTCCCACACTGACACATGCCTGCGACGGCCTCACGCAGCACTCACCTCACAGCTGCCAAGAGCAGCCAGGCAACCAGCACTGGCCTAGCACGCACTGCTTCACAAGTCACCTCACAACCACCACCACCAGCAGCCAACACCCTAGCACTGCCCGACAAGGCACAGAGGCACAAGTGACCTCACAATGCTGCCTCCAGCTCTGGCCTCGCACACCCTGGGACACAAGGCACCAGCCACAGCACCAATGGCCACACCAAAAGGCACCTCCCAAGCACAAACAGCACCTTCCCACACTGACACATGCCTGCGACGGCCTCACGCAGCACTCACCTCACAGCTGCCAAGAGCAGCCAGGCAACCAGCACTGGCCTAGCACGCACTGCTTCACAAGTCACCTCACAACCACCACCACCAGCAGCCAACACCCTAGCACTGCCCGCCAAGGCACAGAGGCACAAGTGACCTCACAATGCTGCCTCCAGCTCTGGCCTCGCACACCCTGGGACACAAGGCACCAGCCACAGCACCAATGGCCACACCAAAAGGCACCTCCCAAGCACAAACAGCACCTTCCCACACTGACACATGCCTGCGACGGCCTCACGCAGCACTCACCTCACAGCTGCCAAGAGCAGCCAGGCAACCAGCACTGGCCTAGCACGCACTGCTTCACAAGTCACCTCACAACCACCACCACCAGCAGCAGCCAACACCCTAGCACTGCCCGACAAGGCACAGAGGCACAAGTGACCTCACAATGCTGCCTCCAGCTCTGGCCTCGCACACCCTGGGACACAAGGCACCAGCCACAGCACCAATGGCCACACCAAAACGCACCTCCCAAGAACAAACAGCACCTTCCCACACTGACACATGCCTGCGACGGCCTCACGCAGCACTCACCTCACAGCTGCCAAGAGCAGCCAGGCAACCAGCACTGGCCTAGCACGCACTGCTTCACAAGTCATCTCACAACCACCACCACCAGCAGCCAACACCCTAGCACTGCCCGCCAAGGCACAGAGGCACAAGTGACCTCTCAATGCTGCCTCCAGCTCTGGCCTCGCACACCCTGGGACACAAGGCACCAGCCACAGCACCAATGGCCACACCAAAAGGCACCTCCCAAGGACAAACAGTACCTTCCCACACTGACACATGCCTGTGACGGCCTCACGCAGCACTCACCTCACAGCTGCCAAGAGCAGCCAGGCAACCAGCACTGGCCTAGCACGCACTGCTTCACAAGTCACCTCACAACCACCACCACCAGCAGCAGCCAACACCCTAGCACTGCCCGCCAAGGCACAGAGGCACAAGTGACCTCACAATGCTGCCTCCAGCTCTGGCCTCGCACACCCTGTGCCACAAGGCACCAGCCACAGCACCAATGGCCACACCAAAACGCACCTCCCAAGGACAAACAGCACCTTCCCACACTGACACATGCCTGCGACGGCCTCACGCAGCACTCACCTCACAGCTGCCAAGAGCAGCCAGGCAACCAGCACTGGCCTAGCACGCACTGCTTCACAAGTCACCTCACAACCACCACCAGCAGCAGCCAACACCCTAGCACTGCCCGACAAGGCACAGAGGCACAAGTGACCTCCCAATGCTGCCTCCAGCTCTGGCCTCGCACACCCTGGGACACAAGGCACCAGCCACAGCACCAATGGCCACACCAAAAGGCACCTCCCAAGCACAAACAGCACCTTCCCACACTGACACATGCCTGCGACGGCCTCACGCAGCACTCACCTCACAGCTGCCAAGAGCAGCCAGGCAACCAGCACTGGCCTAGCACGCACTGCTTCACAAGTCACCTCACAACCACCACCACCAGCAGCCAACACCCTAGCACTGCCCGCCAAGGCACAGAGGCACAAGTGACCTCACAATGCTGCCTCCAGCTCTGGCCTCGCACACCCTGGGACACAAGGCACCAGCCACAGCACCAATGGCCACACCAAAAGGCACCTCCCAAGGACAAACAGCACCTTCCCACACTGACACATGCCTGCGACGGCCTCACGCAGCACTCACCTCACAGCTGCCAAGAGCAGCCAGGCAACCAGCACTGGCCTAGCACGCACTGCTTCACAAGTCACCTCACAACCACCACCACCAGCAGCAGCCAACACCCTAGCACTGCCCGACAAGGCACAGAGGCACAAGTGACCTCCCAATGCTGCCTCCAGCTCTGGCCTCGCACACCCTGGGACACAAGGCACCAGCCACAGCACCAATGGCCACACCAAAAGGCACCTCCCAAGCACAAACAGCACCTTCCCACACTGACACATGCCTGCGACGGCCTCACGCAGCACTCACCTCACAGCTGCCAAGAGCAGCCAGGCAACCAGCACTGGCCTAGCACGCACTGCTTCACAAGTCACCTCACAACCACCACCACCAGCAGCCAACACCCTAGCACTGCCCGCCAAGGCACAGAGGCACAAGTGACCTCTCAATGCTGCCTCCAGCTCTGGCCTCGCACACCCTGGGACACAAGGCACCAGCCACAGCACCAATGGCCACACCAAAAGGCACCTCCCAAGGACAAACAGTACCTTCCCACACTGACACATGCCTGTGACGGCCTCACGCAGCACTCACCTCACAGCTGCCAAGAGCAGCCAGGCAACCAGCACTGGCCTAGCACGCACTGCTTGACAAGTCACCTCACACCCACCACCACCAGCAGCAGCCAACACCCTAGCACTGCCCGCCAAGGCACAGAGGCACAAGTGACCTCACAATGCTGCCTCCAGCTCTGGCCTCGCACACCCTGTGCCACAAGGCACCAGCCACAGCACCAATGGCCACACCAAAACGCACCTCCCAAGGACAAACAGCACCTTCCCACACTGACACATGCCTGCGACGGCCTCACGCAGCACTCACCTCACAGCTGCCAAGAGCAGCCAGGCAACCAGCACTGGCCTAGCACGCACTGCTTCACAAGTCACCTCACAACCACCACCACCAGCAGCCAACACCCTAGCACTGCCCGACAAGGCACAGAGGCACAAGTGACCTCACAATGCTGCCTCCAGCTCTGGCCTCGCACACCCTGGGACACAAGGCACCAGCCACAGCACCAATGGCCACACCAAAAGGCACCTCCCAAGCACAAACAGCACCTTCCCACACTGACACATGCCTGCGACGGCCTCACGCAGCACTCACCTCACAGCTGCCAAGAGCAGCCAGGCAACCAGCACTGGCCTAGCACGCACTGCTTCACAAGTCACCTCACAACCACCACCACCAGCAGCCAACACCCTAGCACTGCCCGCCAAGGCACAGAGGCACAAGTGACCTCACAATGCTGCCTCCAGCTCTGGCCTCGCACACCCTGGGACACAAGGCACCAGCCACAGCACCAATGGCCACACCAAAAGGCACCTCCCAAGCACAAACAGCACCTTCCCACACTGACACATGCCTGCGACGGCCTCACGCAGCACTCACCTCACAGCTGCCAAGAGCAGCCAGGCAACCAGCACTGGCCTAGCACGCACTGCTTCACAAGTCACCTCACAACCACCACCACCAGCAGCAGCCAACACCCTAGCACTGCCCGACAAGGCACAGAGGCACAAGTGACCTCACAATGCTGCCTCCAGCTCTGGCCTCGCACACCCTGGGACACAAGGCACCAGCCACAGCACCAATGGCCACACCAAAACGCACCTCCCAAGAACAAACAGCACCTTCCCACACTGACACATGCCTGCGACGGCCTCACGCAGCACTCACCTCACAGCTGCCAAGAGCAGCCAGGCAACCAGCACTGGCCTAGCACGCACTGCTTCACAAGTCATCTCACAACCACCACCACCAGCAGCCAACACCCTAGCACTGCCCGCCAAGGCACAGAGGCACAAGTGACCTCACAGTGCTGCCTCCAGCGCTGCCCTCACACACCCTGGGACACAAGGCACCAGCCACAGCACCAATGGCCACACCAAAAGGCACCTCCCAAGCACAAACAGCACCTTCCCACACTGACACATGCCTGCGACGGCCTCACGCAGCACTCACCTCACAGCTGCCAAGAGCAGCCAGGCAACCAGCACTGGCCTAGCACGCACTGCTTCACAAGTCACCTCACACCCACCACCACCAGCAGCAGCCAACACCCTAGCACTGCCCGACAAGGCACAGAGGCACAAGTGACCTCACAGTGCTGCCTCCAGCTCTGGCCTCGCACACCCTGGGACACATGGCACCAGCCACAGCACCAATGGCCACACCAAAACGCACCTCCCAAGAACAAACAGCACCTTCCCACACTGACACATGCCTGCGACGGCCTCACGCAGCACTCACCTCACAGCTGCCAAGAGCAGCCAGGCAACCAGCACTGGCCTAGCACGCACTGCTTCACAAGTCACCTCACAACCACCACCAGCAGCAGCCAACACCCTAGCACTGCCCGCCAAGGCACGGAGGCACAAGTGACCTCACAGTGCTGCCTCCAGCTCTGGCCTCGCACACCCTGGGACACAAGGCACAAGCCACAGCACCAATGGCCACACCAAAAGGCACCTCCCAAGCACAAACAGCACCTTCCCACACTGACACATGCCTGCGACGGCCTCACGCAGCACTCACCTCACAGCTGCCAAGAGCAGCCAGGCAACCAGCACTGGCCTAGCACGCACTGCTTCACAAGTCACCTCACACCCACCACCACCAGCAGCAGCCAACACCCTAGCACTGCCCGACAAGGCACAGAGGCACAAGTGACCTCACAGTGCTGCCTCCAGCTCTGGCCTCGCACACCCTGGGACACAAGGCACCAGCCACAGCACCAATGGCCACACCAAAAGGCACCTCCCAAGCACAAACAGCACCTTCCCACACTGACACATGCCTGCGACGGCCTCACGCAGCACTCACCTCACAGCTGCCAAGAGCAGCCAGGCAACCAGCACTGGCCTAGCACGCACTGCTTCACAAGTCACCTCACACCCACCACCACCAGCAGCAGCCAACACCCTAGCACTGCCCGCCAAGGCACAGAGGCACAAGTGACCTCACAGTGCTGCCTCCAGCTCTGCCCTCTCACACCCTGGGACACAAGGCACCAGCCACAGCACCAATGGCCACACCAAAATGCACCTCCCAAGCACAAACAGCACCTTCCCACACTGACACATGCCTGCGACGGCCTCACGCAGCACTCACCTCACAGCTGCCAAGAGCAGCCAGGCAACCAGCACTGGCCTAGCATGCACTGCTTCACAAGTCACTTCACAACCACCACCACCAGCAGCAGCCAACACCCTAGCACTGCCTGCCAAGGCACAGAGGCACAAGTGACCTCACAATGCTGCCTCCAGCTCTGCCCTCTCACACCCTGGGACACAAGGCACCATCCACAGCACCAATGGCCACATCAAAATGCACCTCCCAAGCACAAACAGCACCTTCCGAAACTGACACATGCCTGCCAGGGCCTCACGCAGCACTCACCTCACAGCTGCCAAGAGCATCAGGCAACCAGCACTGGCCTAGCATGCACTGCTTCACAAGTCACCTCACAACCACCACCACCAGCAGCAGCCAACACCTTAGCACTGCCCGCCAAGGCACAGAGGCACAAGTGACCTCACAGTGCTGCCTCCAGTTCTGCCCTCACACAGCTTGAGACACGCGGCACCAGCCACAGCACCAATGGCCACACCAAAAGGCACCTCCCAAGCACAAACAGCACCTTCCCACACTGACACATGCCTGCGACGGCCTCACGCAGCACTCACCTCACAGCTGCCAAGAGCAGCCAGGCAACCAGCACTGGCCTAGCACGCACTGCTTCACAAGTCACCTCACAACCACCACCAGCAGCAGCCAACACCCTAGCACTGCCCGACAAGGCACAGAGGCACAAGGGACCTCACAGTGCTGCCTCCAGCTCTGGCCTCGCACACCCTGGGACACATGGCACCAGCCACAGCACCAATGGCCACACCAAAAGGCACCTCCCAAGCACAAACAGCACCTTCCCACACTGACACATGCCTGTGACGGCCTCACGCAGCACTCACCTCACAGCTGCCAAGAGCAGCCAGGCAACCAGCACTGGCCTAGCACGCACTGCTTCACAAGTCACCTCACACCCACCACCACCAGCAGCAGCCAACACCCTAGCACTGCCTGCCAAGGCACAGAGGCACAAGTGACCTCACAATGCTGCCTCCAGCTCTGGCCTCGCACATCCTGGGACACAAGGCACCAGCCACAGCACCAATGGCCACACCAAAATGCACCTCCCAAGCACAAACAGCACCTTCCCACACTGACACATGCCTGCGACGGCCTCACGCAGCACTCACCTCACAGCTGCCAAGAGCAGCCAGGCAACCAGCACTGGCCTAGCACGCACTGCTTCACAAGTCACCTCACAACCACCACCACCACCAGCAGCCAACACCCTAGCACTGCCCGACAAGGCACAGAGGCACAAGTGACCTCCAAATGCTGCCTCCAGCTCTGGCCTCGCACACCCTGGGACACAAGGCACCAGCCACAGCACCAATGGCCACACCAAAACGCACCTCCCAAGCACAAACAGCACCTTCGCACACTGACACATGCCTGCGACGGCCTCACGCAGCACTCACCTCACAGCTGCCAAGAGCAGCCAGGCAACCAGCACTGGCCTAGCACGCACTGCTTCACAAGTCACCTCACAACCACCACCAGCAGCAGCCAACACCCTAGCACTGCCCGCCAAGGCACAGAGGCACAAGTGACCTCACAGTGCTGCCTCCAGCTCTGGCCTCGCACACCCTGGGACACAAGGCACCAGCCACAGCACCAATGGCCACACCAAAAGGCACCTCCCAAGCACAAACAGCACCTTCCCACACTGACACATGCCTGCGACGGCCTCACACAGCACTCACCTCACAGCTGCCAAGAGCAGCCAGGCAACCAGCACTGGCCTAGCACGCACTGCTTCACAAGTCACCTCACACCCACCACCACCAGCAGCAGCCAACACCCTAGCACTGCCCGCCAAGGCACAGAGGCACAAGTGACCTCACAGTGCTGCCTCCAGCTCTGGCCTCGCACACCCTGGGACACAAGGCACCAGCCACAGCACCAATGGCCACACCAAAAGGCACCTCCCAAGCACAAACAGCACCTTCCCACACTGACACATGCCTGCGACGGCCTCACGCAGCACTCACCTCACAGCTGCCAAGAGCAGCCAGGCAACCAGCACTGGCCTAGCACGCACTGCTTCACAAGTCACCTCACACCCACCACCACCAGCAGCAGCCAACACCCTAGCACTGCCCGCCAAGGCACAGAGGCACAAGTGACCTCACAGTGCTGCCTCCAGCTCTGGCCTCGCACACCCTGGGACACAAGGCACCAGCCACAGCACCAATGGCCACACCAAAAGGCACCTCCCAAGCACAAACAGCACCTTCCCACACTGACACATGCCTGCGACGGCCTCACGCAGCACTCACCTCACAGCTGCCAAGAGCAGCCAGGCAACCAGCACTGGCCTAGCACGCACTGCTTCACAAGTCACCTCACAACCACCACCACCAGCAGCAGCCAACACCCTAGCACTGCCCGACAAGGCACACAGGCACAAGTGACCTCACAGTGCTGCCTCCAGCTCTGCCCTCTCACACCCTGGGACACATGGCACCAGCCACAGCACCAATGTCCACACCAAAATGCACCTCCCAAGCACAAACAGCACCTTCCCACACTGACACATGCCTGCGACGGCCTCACGCAGCACTCACCTCACAGCTGCCAAGAGCAGCCAGGCAACCAGCACTGGCCTAGCATGCACTGCTTCACAAGTCACTTCACAACCACCACCACCAGCAGCAGCCAACACCCTAGAACTGAACGACAAGGCACAGAGGCACAAGTGACCTCACAATGCTGCCTCCAGCTCTGCCCTCTCACACCCTGGGACACAAGGCACCATCCACAGCACCAATGGCCACATCAAAATGCACCTCCCAAGCACAAACAGCACCTTCCCACACTGACACATGCCTGCGACGGCCTCACGCAGCACTCACCTCACAGCTGCCAAGAGCAGCCAGGCAACCAGCACTGGCCTAGCACGCACTGCTTCACAAGTCACCTCACACCCACCACCACCAGCAGCAGCCAACACCCTAGCACTGCCCGCCAAGGCACAGAGGCACAAGTGACCTCCCAATGCTGCCTCCAGCTCTGGCCTCGCACACCCTGGGACACAAGGCACCAGCCACAGCACCAATGGCCACACCAAAACGCACCTCCCAAGCACAAACAGCACCTTCCCACACTGACACATGCCTGCGACGGCCTCACGCAGCACTCACCTCACAGCTGCCAAGAGCAGCCAGGCAACCAGCACTGGCCTAGCACGCACTGCTTCACAAGTCACCTCACACCCACCACCACCAGCAGCAGCCAACACCCTAGCACTGCCCGACAAGGCACAGAGGCACAAGTGACCTCACAGTGCTGCCTCCAGCTCTGGCCTCGCACACCCTGGGACACAAGGCACCAGCCACAGCACCAATGGCCACACCAAAACGCACCTCCCAAGCACAAACAGCACCTTCCCACACTGACACAGGCCTGCGACGGCCTCACGCAGCACTCACCTCACAGCTGCCAAGAGCAGCCAGGCAACCAGCACTGGCCTAGCACGCACTGCTTCACAAGTCACCTCACAACCACCACCACCAGCAGCAGCCAACACCCTAGCACTGCCCGCCAAGGCACAGAGGCACAAGTGACCTCACAGTGCTGCCTCCAGCTCTGCCCTCTCACACCCTGGGACACATGGCACCAGCCACAGCACCAATGGCCACACCAAAATGCACCTCCCAAGCACAAACAGCACCTTCCGAAACTGACACATGCCTGCGACGGCCTCACGCAGCACTCACCTCACAGCTGCCAAGAGCAGCCAGGCAACCAGCACTGGCCTAGCATGCACTGCTTCACAAGTCACTTCACAACCACCACCACCAGCAGCAGCCAACACCCTAGCACTGCCTGCCAAGGCACACAGGCACAAGTGACCTCACAATGCTGCCTCCAGCTCTGCCCTCTCACACCCTGGGACACAAGGCACCATCCACAGCACCAATGGCCACACCAAAAGGCACCTCCCAAGCACAAACAGCACCTTCCGAAACTGACACATGCCTGCCAGGGCCTCACGCAGCACTCACCTCACAGCTGCCAAGAGCAGCCAGGCAACCAGCACTGGCCTAGCATGCACTGCTTCACAAGTCACCTCACAACCACCACCACCAGCAGCAGCCAACACCTTAGCACTGCCCGCCAAGGCACAGAGGCACAAGTGACCTCACAGTGCTGCCTCCAGTTCTGCCCTCACACAGCTTGAGACACACGGCACCAGCCACAGCACCAATGGCCACACCAAAAGGCACCTCCCAAGCACAAACAGCACCTTCCCACACTGACACATGCCTGCGACGGCCTCACGCAGCACTCACCTCACAGCTGCCAAGAGCAGCCAGGCAACCAGCACTGGCCTAGCACGCACTGCTTCACAAGTCACCTCACAACCACCACCAGCAGCAGCCAACACCCTAGCACTGCCCGCCAAGGCACAGAGGCACAAGGGACCTCACAGTGCTGCCTCCAGCTCTGGCCTCGCACACCCTGGGACACATGGCACCAGACACAGCACCAATGGCCACACCAAAAGGCACCTCCCAAGCACAAACAGCACCTTCCCACACTGACACATGCCTGCGACGGCCTCACGCAGCACTCACCTCACAGCTGCCAAGAGCAGCCAGGCAACCAGCACTGGCCTAGCACGCACTGCTTCACAAGTCACCTCACAACCACCACCACCAGCAGCAGCCAACACCCTAGCACTGCCTGCCAAGGCACAGAGGCACAAGTGACCTCACAATGCTGCCTCCAGCTCTGGCCTCGCACATCCTGGGACACAAGGCACCAGCCACAGCACCAATGGCCACACCAAAAGGCACCTCCCAAGCACAAACAGCACCTTCCCACACTGACACATGCCTGCGACGGCCTCACGCAGCACTCACCTCACAGCTGCCAAGAGCAGCCAGGCAACCAGCACTGGCCTAGCACGCACTGCTTCACAAGTCACCTCACAACCACCACCACCACCAGCAGCCAACACCCTAGCACTGCCCGACAAGGCACAGAGGCACAAGGGACCTCACAATGCTGCCTCCAGCTCTGGCCTCGCACACCCTGGGACACAAGGCACCAGCCACAGCACCAATGGCCACACCAAAAGGCACCTCCCAAGCACAAACAGCACCTTCCGAAACTGACACATGCCTGCGACGGCCTCACGCAGCACTCACCTCACAGCTGCCAAGAGCAGCCAGGCAACCAGCACTGGCCTAGCACGCACTGCTTCACAAGTCACCTCACACCCACCACCACCAGCAGCAGCCAACACCCTAGCACTGCCCGACAAGGCACAGAGGCACAAGTGACCTCCAAATGCTGCCTCCAACTCTGGCCTCGCACACCCTGGGACACAAGGCTCCAGCCACAGCACCAATGGCCACACCAAAACGCACCTCCCAAGAACAAACAGCACCTTCCCACACTGACACATGCCTGCGACGGCCTCACGCAGCACTCACCTCACAGCTGCCAAGAGCAGCCAGGCAACCAGCACTGGCCTAGCACGCACTGCTTCACAAGTCACCTCACAACCACCACCACCAGCAGCAGCCAACACCCTAGCACTGCCCGACAAGGCACAGAGGCACAAGTGACCTCACAGTGCTGCCTCCAGCTCTGGCCTCGCACACCCTGGGACACAAGGCACCAGCCACAGCACCAATGGCCACACCAAAAGGCACCTCCCAAGCACAAACAGCACCTTCCCACACTGACACATGCCTGCGACGGCCTCACGCAGCACTCACCTCACAGCTGCCAAGAGCAGCCAGGCAACCAGCACTGGCCTGGCACGCACTGCTTCACAAGTCACCTCATACCCACCACCACCAGCAGCAGCCAACACCCTAGCACTACCCGCCAAGGCACAGAGGCACAAGTGACCTCACAGTGCTGCCTCCAGCTCTGGCCTCGCACACCCTGGGACACATGGCACCAGCCACAGCACCAATGGCCACACCAAAAGGCACCTCCCAAGCACAAACAGCACCTTCCCACACTGACACATGCCTGCGACGGCCTCACGCAGCACTCACCTCACAGCTGCCAAGAGCAGCCAGGCAACCAGCACTGGCCTAGCACGCACTGCTTCACAAGTCACCTCAC
The DNA here is from genome assembly GCF_028389875.1 of Rhea pennata. Lineage (NCBI taxonomy): Eukaryota > Metazoa > Chordata > Aves > Rheiformes > Rheidae > Rhea > Rhea pennata. The sequence continues at coordinate 38,338 of NW_026907705.1, read as the reverse complement.
ACCCACCACCACCAGCAGCAGCCAACACCCTAGCACTGCCTGCCAAGGCACAGAGGCACAAGTGACCTCACAGTGCTGCCTCCAGCTCTGGCCTCGCACACCCTGGGACACAAGGCACCAGCCACAGCACCAATGGCCACACCAAAAGGCACCTCCCAAGCACAAACAGCACCTTCCCACACTGACACATGCCTGCGACGGCCTCACGCAGCACTCACCTCACAGCTGCCAAGAGCAGCCAGGCAACCAGCACTGGCCTAGCACGCACTGCTTCACAAGTCACCTCACAACCACCACCACCAGCAGCAGCCAACACCCTAGCACTGCCTGCCAAGGCACAGAGGCACAAGTGACCTCACAATGCTGCCTCCAGCTCTGCCCTCTCACACCCTGGGACACAAGGAACCAGCCACAGCACCAATGGCCACATCAAAATGCACCTCCCAAGCACAAACAGCACCTTCCCATACTGACACATGCCTGCGACGGCCTCACGCAGCACTCACCTCACAGCTGCCAAGAGCAGCCAGGCAACCAGCACTGGCCTAGCATGCACTGCTTCACAAGTCACCTCACACCCACCACCACCAGCAGCAGCCAACACCCTAGCACTGCCCGACAAGGCACAGAGGCACAAGTGACCTCACAATGCTGCCTCCAGCTCTGGCCTCGCACACCCTGGGACACAAGGCACCAGCCACAGCACCAATGGCCACACCAAAACGCACCTCCCAAGCACAAACAGCACCTTCCCACACTGACACAGGCCTGCGACGGCCTCACGCAGCACTCACCTCACAGCTGCCAAGAGCAGCCAGGCAACCAGCACTGGCCTAGCACGCACTGCTTCACAAGTCACCTCACAACCACCACCACCAGCAGCCAACACCCTAGCACTGCCCGCCAAGGCACAGAGGCACAAGTGACCTCACAGTGCTGCCTCCAGCTCTGGCCTCGCACACCCTGGGACACAAGGCACCAGCCACAGCACCAATGGCCACACCAAAAGGCACCTCCCAAGCACAAACAGCACCTTCCCACACTGACACATGCCTGCGACGGCCTCACGCAGCACTCACCTCACAGCTGCCAAGAGCAGCCAGGCAACCAGCACTGGCCTAGCACGCACTGCTTCACAAGTCACCTCACACCCACCACCACCAGCAGCAGCCAACACCCTAGCACTGCCCGCCAAGGCACAGAGGCACAAGTGACCTCACAGTGCTGCCTCCAGCTCTGCCCTCGCACACCCTGGGACACATGGCACCAGCCACAGCACCAATGGCCACACCAAAAGGCACCTCCCAAGCACAAACAGCACCTTCCCACACTGACACATGCCTGCGACGGCCTCACGCAGCACTCACCTCACAGCTGCCAAGAGCAGCCAGGCAACCAGCACTGGCCTAGCACGCACTGCTTCACAAGTCACCTCACACCCACCACCACCAGCAGCAGCCAACACCCTAGCACTGCCCGCCAAGGCACAGAGGCACAAGTGACCTCACAATGCTGCCTCCAGCTCTGGCCTCGCACACCCTGGGACACAAGGCACCAGCCACAGCACCAATGGCCACACCAAAAGGCACCTCCCAAGCACAAACAGCACCTTCCCACACTGACACATGCCTGCGACGGCCTCACGCAGCACTCACCTCACAGCTGCCAAGAGCAGCCAGGCAACCAGCACTGGCCTAGCACGCACTGCTTCACAAGTCACCTCACACCCACCACCACCAGCAGCAGCCAACACCCTAGCACTGCCTGCCAAGGCACAGAGGCACAAGTGACCTCACAGTGCTGCCTCCAGCTCTGGCCTCGCACACCCTGGGACACAAGGCACCAGCCACAGCACCAATGGCCACACCAAAAGGCACCTCCCAAGCACAAACAGCACCTTCCCACACTGACACATGCCTGCGACGGCCTCACGCAGCACTCACCTCACAGCTGCCAAGAGCAGCCAGGCAACCAGCACTGGCCTAGCACGCACTGCTTCACAAGTCACCTCACAACCACCACCACCAGCAGCAGCCAACACCCTAGCACTGCCTGCCAAGGCACAGAGGCACAAGTGACCTCACAATGCTGCCTCCAGCTCTGCCCTCTCACACCCTGGGACACAAGGAACCAGCCACAGCACCAATGGCCACATCAAAATGCACCTCCCAAGCACAAACAGCACCTTCCCATACTGACACATGCCTGCGACGGCCTCACGCAGCACTCACCTCACAGCTGCCAAGAGCAGCCAGGCAACCAGCACTGGCCTAGCATGCACTGCTTCACAAGTCACCTCACACCCACCACCACCAGCAGCAGCCAACACCCTAGCACTGCCCGACAAGGCACAGAGGCACAAGTGACCTCACAATGCTGCCTCCAGCTCTGGCCTCGCACACCCTGGGACACAAGGCACCAGCCACAGCACCAATGGCCACACCAAAACGCACCTCCCAAGCACAAACAGCACCTTCCCACACTGACACAGGCCTGCGACGGCCTCACGCAGCACTCACCTCACAGCTGCCAAGAGCAGCCAGGCAACCAGCACTGGCCTAGCACGCACTGCTTCACAAGTCACCTCACAACCACCACCACCAGCAGCCAACACCCTAGCACTGCCCGACAAGGCACAGAGGCACAAGTGACCTCACAGTGCTGCCTCCAGCTCTGGCCTCGCACACCCTGGGACACAAGGCACCAGCCACAGCACCAATGGCCACACCAAAAGGCACCTCCCAAGCACAAACAGCACCTTCCCACACTGACACATGCCTGCGACGGCCTCACGCAGCACTCACCTCACAGCTGCCAAGAGCAGCCAGGCAACCAGCACTGGCCTAGCACGCACTGCTTCACAAGTCACCTCACACCCACCACCACCAGCAGCAGCCAACACCCTAGCACTGCCCGCCAAGGCACAGAGGCACAAGTGACCTCACAGTGCTGCCTCCAGCTCTGCCCTCGCACACCCTGGGACACATGGCACCAGCCACAGCACCAATGGCCACACCAAAAGGCACCTCCCAAGCACAAACAGCACCTTCCCACACTGACACATGCCTGCGACGGCCTCACGCAGCACTCACCTCACAGCTGCCAAGAGCAGCCAGGCAACCAGCACTGGCCTAGCACGCACTGCTTCACAAGTCACCTCACACCCACCACCACCAGCAGCAGCCAACACCCTAGCACTGCCCGCCAAGGCACAGAGGCACAAGTGACCTCACAATGCTGCCTCCAGCTCTGGCCTCGCACACCCTGGGACACAAGGCACCAGCCACAGCACCAATGGCCACACCAAAAGGCACCTCCCAAGCACAAACAGCACCTTCCCACACTGACACATGCCTGCGACGGCCTCACGCAGCACTCACCTCACAGCTGCCAAGAGCAGCCAGGCAACCAGCACTGGCCTAGCACGCACTGCTTCACAAGTCACCTCACAACCACCACCACCAGCAGCAGCCAACACCCTAGCACTGCCTGCCAAGGCACAGAGGCACAAGTGACCTCACAATGCTGCCTCCAGCTCTGCCCTCTCACACCCTGGGACACATGGCACCAGCCACAGCACCAATGGCCACACCAAAATGCACCTCCCAAGCACAAACAGCACGTTCCGAAACTGACACATGCCTGCCAGGGCCTCACGCAGCACTCACCTCACAGCTGCCAAGAGCAGCCAGGCAACCAGCACTGGCCTAGCATGCACTGCTTCACAAGTCACCTCAAAACCACCACCACCAGCAGCAGCCAACACCTTAGCACTGCCCGCCAAGGCACAGAGGCACAAGTGACCTCACAATGCTGCCTCCAGCTCTGCCCTCTCACACCCTGGGACACAAGGCACCATCCACAGCACCAATGGCCACATCAAAATGCACCTCCCAAGCACAAACAGCACCTTCCCACACTGACACATGCCTGCGACGGCCTCACGCAGCACTCACCTCACAGCTGCCAAGAGCAGCCAGGAAACCAGCACTGGCCTAGCACGCACTGCTTCACAAGTCACCTCACAACCACCACCACCAGCAGCAGCCAACACCCTAGCACTGCCTGCCAAGGCACAGAGGCACAAGTGACCTCACAATGCTGCCTCCAGCTCTGCCCTCTCACACCCTGGGACACAAGGCACCAGCCACAGCACCAATGGCCACATCAAAATGCACCTCCCAAGCACAAACAGCACCTTCCCATACTGACACATGCCTGCGACGGCCTCACGCAGCACTCACCTCACAGCTGCCAAGAGCAGCCAGGCAACCAGCACTGGCCTAGCATGCACTGCTTCACAAGTCACCTCACACCCACCACCACCAGCAGCAGCCAACACCCTAGCACTGCCCGACAAGGCACAGAGGCACAAGTGACCTCACAGTGCTGCCTCCAGCTCTGGCCTCGCACACCCTGGGACACAAGGCACCAGCCACAGCACCAATGGCCACACCAAAAGGCACCTCCCAAGCACAAACAGCACCTTCCCACACTGACACATGCCTGCGACGGCCTCACGCAGCACTCACCTCACAGCTGCCAAGAGCAGCCAGGCAACCAGCACTGGCCTGGCACGCACTGCTTCACAAGTCACCTCATACCCACCACCACCAGCAGCAGCCAACACCCTAGCACTACCCGCCAAGGCACAGAGGCACAAGTGACCTCACAGTGCTGCCTCCAGCTCTGGCCTCGCACACCCTGGGACACATGGCACCAGCCACAGCACCAATGGCCACACCAAAAGGCACCTCCCAAGCACAAACAGCACCTTCCCACACTGACACATGCCTGCGACGGCCTCACGCAGCACTCACCTCACAGCTGCCAAGAGCAGCCAGGCAACCAGCACTGGCCTAGCACGCACTGCTTCACAAGTCACCTCACACCCACCACCACCAGCAGCAGCCAACACCCTAGCACTGCCCGCCAAGGCACAGAGGCACAAGTGACCTCACAGTGCTGCCTCCAGCTCTGGCCTCGCACACCCTGGGACACAAGGCACCAGCCACAGCACCAATGGCCACACCAAAAGGCACCTCCCAAGCACAAACAGCACCTTCCCACACTGACACATGCCTGCGACGGCCTCACGCAGCACTCACCTCACAGCTGCCAAGAGCAGCCAGGCAACCAGCACTGGCCTAGCACGCACTGCTTCACAAGTCACCTCACAACCACCACCACCAGCAGCAGCCAACACCCTAGCACTGCCTGCCAAGGCACAGAGGCACAAGTGACCTCACAATGCTGCCTCCAGCTCTGCCCTCTCACACCCTGGGACACAAGGCACCAGCCACAGCACCAATGGCCACATCAAAATGCACCTCCCAAGCACAAACAGCACCTTCCCATACTGACACATGCCTGCGACGGCCTCACGCAGCACTCACCTCACAGCTGCCAAGAGCAGCCAGGCAACCAGCACTGGCCTAGCATGCACTGCTTCACAAGTCACCTCACACCCACCACCACCAGCAGCAGCCAACACCCTAGCACTGCCCGACAAGGCACAGAGGCACAAGTGACCTCACAATGCTGCCTCCAGCTCTGGCCTCGCACACCCTGGGACACAAGGCACCAGCCACAGCACCAATGGCCACACCAAAAGGCACCTCCCAAGCACAAACAGCACCTTCCCACACTGACACATGCCTGCGACGGCCTCACGCAGCACTCACCTCACAGCTGCCAAGAGCAGCCAGGCAACCAGCACTGGCCTAGCACGCACTGCTTCACAAGTCACCTCACAACCACCACCACCAGCAGCAGCCAACACCCTAGCACTGCCTGCCAAGGCACAGAGGCACAAGTGACCTCACAATGCTGCCTCCAGCTCTGGTCTCGCACACCCTGGGACACAAGGCACCAGCCACAGCACCAATGGCCACATCAAAATGCACCTCCCAAGCACAAACAGCACCTTCCCATACTGACACATGCCTGCGACGGCCTCACGCAGCACTCACCTCACAGCTGCCAAGAGCAGCCAGGCAACCAGCACTGGCCTAGCACGCACTGCTTCACAAGTCACCTCACAACCACCACCACCAGCAGCAGCCAACACCCTAGCACTGCCCGCCAAGGCACAGAGGCACAAGTGACCTCCCAATGCTGCCTCCAGCTCTGGCCTCGCACACCCTGGGACACAAGGCACCAGCCACAGCACCAATGGCCACACCAAAAGGCACCTCCCAAGCACAAACAGCACCTTCCCACACTGACACAGGCCTGCGACGGCCTCACGCAGCACTCACCTCACAGCTGCCAAGAGCAGCCAGGCAACCAGCACTGGCCTAGCACGCACTGCTTCACAAGTCACCTCACAACCACCACCAGCAGCAGCCAACACCCTAGCACTGCCCGCCAAGGCACAGAGGCACAAGTGACCTCACAGTGCTGCCTCCAGCTCTGGCCTCGCACACCCTGGGACACAAGGCACCAGCCACAGCACCAATGGCCACACCAAAAGGCACCTCCCAAGCACAAACAGCACCTTCCCACACTGACACATGCCTGCGACGGCCTCACGCAGCACTCACCTCACAGCTGCCAAGAGCAGCCAGGCAACCAGCACTGGCCTAGCACGCACTGCTTCACAAGTCACCTCACACCCACCACCACCAGCAGCAGCCAACACCCTAGCACTGCCCGCCAAGGCACAGAGGCACAAGTGACCTCAAAGTGCTGCCTCCAGCTCTGGCCTCGCACACCCTGGGACACAAGGCACCAGCCACAGCACCAATGGCCACACCAAAAGGCACCTCCCAAGCACAAACAGCACCTTCCCACACTGACACATGCCTGCGACGGCCTCACGCAGCACTCACCTCACAGCTGCCAAGAGCAGCCAGGCAACCAGCACTGGCCTAGCACGCACTGCTTCACAAGTCACCTCACACCCACCACCACCAGCAGCAGCCAACACCCTAGCACTGCCCGCCAAGGCACAGAGGCACAAGTGACCTCACAATGCTGCCTCCAGCTCTGGCCTCGCACACCCTGGGACACAAGGCACCAGCCACAGCACCAATGGCCACACCAAAAGGCACCTCCCAAGCACAAACAGCACCTTCCCACACTGACACATGCCTGCGACGGCCTCACGCAGCACTCACCTCACAGCTGCCAAGAGCAGCCAGGCAACCAGCACTGGCCTAGCACGCACTGCTTCACAAGTCACCTCACAACCACCAACACCAGCAGCAGCCAACACCCTAGCACTGAACGACAAGGCACAGAGGCACAAGTGACCTCACAATGCTGCCTCCAGCTCTGGTCTCTCACACCCTGGGACACAAGGCACCATCCACAGCACCAATGGCCACATCAAAATGCACCTCCCAAGCACAAACAGCACCTTCCGAAACTGACACATGCCTGCCAGGGCCTCACGCAGCACTCACCTCACAGCTGCCAAGAGCAGCCAGGCAACCAGCACTGGCCTAGCATGCACTGCTTCACAAGTCACCTCAAAACCACCACCACCAGCAGCAGCCAACACCTTAGCACTGCCCGCCAAGGCACAGAGGCACAAGTGACCTCACAGTGCTGCCTCCAGCTCTGCCCTCACACAGCTTGAGACACACGGCACCAGCCACAGCACCAATGGCCACACCAAAAGGCACCTCCCAAGCACAAACAGCACCTTCCCACACTGACACATGCCTGCGACGGCCTCACGCAGCACTCACCTCACAGCTGCCAAGAGCAGCCAGGAAACCAGCACTGGCCTAGCACGCACTGCTTCACAAGTCACCTCACAACCACCACCACCAGCAGCAGCCAACACCCTAGCACTGCCTGCCAAGGCACAGAGGCACAAGTGACCTCACAATGCTGCCTCCAGCTCTGCCCTCTCACACCCTGGGACACAAGGCACCAGCCACAGCACCAATGGCCACATCAAAATGCACCTCCCAAGCACAAACAGCACCTTCCCACACTGACACAGGCCTGCGACGGCCTCACGCAGCACTCACCTCACAGCTGCCAAGAGCAGCCAGGCAACCAGCACTGGCCTAGTACGCACTGCTTCACAAGTCACCTCACAACCACCACCACCAGCAGCAGCCAACACCCTAGCACTGCCCGACAAGGCACAGAGGCACAAGTGACCTCTCAATGCTGCCTCCAGCTCTGGTCTCACACACCCTGGGACACAAGGCACCAGCCACAGCACCAATGGCCACACCAAAAGGCACCTCCCAAGCACAAACAGCACCTTCCCACACTGACACATGCCTGCGACGGCCTCACGCAGCACTCACCTCACAGCTGCCAAGAGCAGCCAGGCAACCAGCACTGGCCTAGCACGCACTGCTTCACAAGTCACCTCACAACCACCACCACCAGCAGCAGCCAACACCCTAGCACTGCCCGACAAGGCACAGAGGCACAAGGGACCTCACAATGCTGCCTCCAGCTCTGGCCTCGCACATCCTGGGACACAAGGCACCAGCCACAGCACCAATGGCCACACCAAAAGCCACCTCCCAAGCACAAACAGCACCTTCCCACACTGACACAGGCCTGCGACGGCCTCACGCAGCACTCACCTCACAGCTGCCAAGAGCAGCCAGGCAACCAGCACTGGCCTAGCACGCACTGCTTCACAAGTCACCTCACACCCACCACCACCAGCAGCAGCCAACACCCTAGCACTGCCTGCCAAGGCACAGAGGCACAAGGGACCTCACAATGCTGCCTCCAGCTCTGGCCTCGCACATCCTGGGACACAAGGCACCAGCCACAGCACCAATGGCCACACCAAAAGGCACCTCCCAAGCACAAACAACACCTTCCCACACTGACACAGGCCTGCGACGGCCTCACGCAGCACTCACCTCACAGCTGCCAAGAGCAGCCAGGCAACCAGCACTGGCCTAGCACGCACTGCTTCACAAGTCACCTCACACCCACCACCACCAGCAGCAGCCAACACCCTAGCACTGCCCGACAAGGCACAGAGGCACAAGTGACCTCACAATGCTGCCTCCAGCTCTGGCCTCGCACACCCTGGGACACAACGCACCAGCCACAGCACCAATGGCCACACCAAAAGGCACCTCCCAAGCACAAACAGCACCTTCCCACACTGACACATGCCTGCGACGGCCTCACGCAGCACTCACCTCACAGCTGCCAAGAGCAGCCAGGCAACCAGCACTGGCCTAGCACGCACTGCTTCACAAGTCACCTCACAACCACCACCACCAGCAGCAGCCAACACCCTAGCACTGCCCGACAAGGCACAGAGGCACAAGTGACCTCTCAATGCTGCCTCCAGCTCTGGTCTCTCACACCCTGGGACACAAGGCACCAGCCACAGCACCAATGGCCGCACAAAAAGGCACCTCCCAAGCACAAACAGCACCTTCCCACACTGACACATGCCTGCGACGACCTCACGCAGCACTCACCTCACAGCTGCCAAGAGCAGCCAGGCAACCAGCACTGGCCTAGCACGCACTGCTTCACAAGTCACCTCACAACCACCACCACCAGCAGCAGCCAACACCCTAGCACTGCCCGACAAGGCACAGAGGCACAAGTGACCTCACAATGCTGCCTCCAGCTCTGGCCTCGCACATCCTGGGACACAAGGCACCAGCCACAGCACCAATGGCCACACCAAAAGGCACCTCCCAAGCACAAACAGCACCTTCCCACACTGACACAGGCCTGCGACGGCCTCACGCAGCACTCACCTCACAGCTGCCAAGAGCAGCCAGGCAACCAGCACTGGCCTAGCACGCACTGCTTCACAAGTCACCTCACACCCACCACCACCAGCAGCAGCCAACACCCTAGCACTGCCCGACAAGGCACAGAGGCACAAGTGACCTCACAATGCTGCCTCCAGCTCTGGCCTTGCACACCCTGGGACACAAGGCACCAGCCACAGCACCAATGGCCACACCAAAAGGCACCTCCCAAGCACAAACAGCACCTTCCCACACTGACACAGGCCTGCGACGGCCTCACGCAGCACTCACCTCACAGCCGCCAAGAGCAGCCAGGAAACCAGCACTGGCCTAGCACGCACTGCTTCACAAGTCACCTCACAACCACCACCACCAGCAGCAGCCAACACCCTAGCACTGCCTGCCAAGGCACAGAGGCACAAGTGACCTCACAATGCTGCCTCCAGCTCTGCCCTCTCACACCCTGGGACACAAGGCACCAGCCACAGCACCAATGGCCACATCAAAATGCACCTCCCAAGCACAAACAGCACCTTCCGAAAATGACACATGCCTGCGATGGCCTCACGCAGCACTCACCTCACAGCTGCCAAGAGCAGCCAGGCAACCAGCACTGGCCTAGCATGCACTGCTTCACAAGTCACCTCACAACCACCACCACCAGCAGCAGCCAACACCCTAGCACTGCCCGACAAGGCACAGAGGCACAAGTGACCTCACAATGCTGCCTCCAGCTCTGCCCTCTCACACCCTGGGACACAAGGCACCAGCCACAGCACCAATGGCCACACCAAAAGGCACCTCCCAAGCACAAACAGCACCTTCCCACACTGACACATGCCTGCGACGGCCTCACGCAGCACTCACCTCACAGCTGCCAAGAGCAGCCAGGCAACCAGCACTGGCCTAGCACGCACTGCTTCACAAGTCACCTCACAACCACCACCACCACCAGCAGCCAACACCCTAGCACTGCCCGACAAGGCACAGAGGCACAAGTGACCTCACAATGCTGCCTCCAGCTCTGGTCTCACACACCCTGGGACACAAGGCACCAGCCACAGCACCAATGGCCACACCAAAAGGCACCTCCCAAGCACAAACAGCACCTTCCCACACTGACACAGGCCTGCTACGGCCTCACGCAGCACTCACCTCACAGCTGCCAAGAGCAGCCAGGCAACCAGCACTGGCCTAGCACGCACTGCTTTACAAGTCACCTCACAACCACCACCACCACCAGCAGCCAACACCCTAGCACTGCCCGACAAGGCACAGAGGCACAAGTGACCTCACAGTGCTGACTCCAGCTCTGGCCTCGCACACCCTGGGACACATGGCACCAGCCACAGCACCAATGGCCACACCAAAAGGCACCTCCCAAGCACAAACAGCACCTTCCCACACTGACACATGCCTGCGACGGCCTCACGCAGCACTCACCTCACAGCTGCCAAGAGCAGCCAGGCAACCAGCACTGGCCTAGCACGCACTGCTTCACAAGTCACCTCACACCCACCACCACCAGCAGCAGCCAACACCCTAGCACTGCCCGACAAGGCACAGAGGCACAAGTGACCTCACAGTGCTGCCTCCAGCTCTGCCCTCACACACCTTGGGACACAAGGCACCAGCCACAGCACCAATGGCCACACCAAAAGGCACCTCCCAAGCACAAACAGCACCTTCCCACACTGACACATGCCTGCGACGGCCTCACGCAGCACTCACCTCACAGCTGCCAAGAGCAGCCAGGCAACCAGCACTGGCCTAGCACGCACTGCTTCACAAGTCACCTCACACCCACCACCACCAGCAGCAGCCAACACCCTAGCACTGCCCGACAAGGCACAGAGGCACAAGTGACCTCACAGTGCTGCCTCCAGCTCTGGCCTCGCACACCCTGGGACACAAGGCACCAGCCACAGCACCAATGGCCACACCAAAAGGCACCTCCCAAGCACAAACAGCACCTTCCCACACTGACACATGCCTGCGACGGCCTCACGCAGCACTCACCTCACAGCCGCCAAGAGCAGCCAGGCAACCAGCACTGGCCTAGCATGCACTGCTTCACAAGTCACCTCACAACCACCACCACCAGCAGCAGCCAACACCCTAGCACTGCCCGCCAAGGCACAGAGGCACAAGTGACCTCACAATGCTGCCTCCAGCTCTGGCCTTGCACACCCTGGGACACAAGGCACCAGCCACAGCACCAATGGCCACACCAAAAGGCACCTCCCAAGCACAAACAGCACCTTCCCACACTGACACATGCCTGCGACGGCCTCACGCAGCACTCACCTCACAGCCGCCAAGAGCAGCCAGGAAACCAGCACTGGCCTAGCACGCACTGCTTCACAAGTCACCTCACAACCACCACCACCAGCAGCAGCCAACACCCTAGCACTGCCCGACAAGGCACAGAGGCACAAGTGACCTCACAGTGCTGCCTCCAGCTCTGGCCTTGCACACCCTGGGACACAAGGCACCAGCCACAGCACCAATGGCCACACCAAAAGGCACCTCCCAAGCACAAACAGCACCTTCCCACACTGACACAGGCCTGCGACGGCCTCACGCAGCACTCACCTCACAGCCGCCAAGAGCAGCCAGGAAACCAGCACTGGCCTAGCACGCACTGCTTCACAAGTCACCTCACAACCACCACCACCAGCAGCAGCCAACACCCTAGCACTGCCTGCCAAGGCACAGAGGCACAAGTGACCTCACAATGCTGCCTCCAGCTCTGCCCTCTCACACCCTGGGACACAAGGCACCAGCCACAGCACCAATGGCCACATCAAAATGCACCTCCCAAGCACAAACAGCACCTTCCGAAAATGACACATGCCTGCAATGGCCTCACGCAGCACTCACCTCACAGCTGCCAAGAGCAGCCAGGAAACCAGCACTGGCCTAGCATGCACTGCTTCACAAGTCACCTCACAACCACCACCACCAGCAGCAGCCAACACCCTAGCACTGCCCGACAAGGCACAGAGGCACAAGTGACCTCACAATGCTGCCTCCAGCTCTGCCCTCTCACACCCTGGGACACAAGGCACCAGCCACAGCACCAATGGCCACACCAAAAGGCACCTCCCAAGCACAAACAGCACCTTCCCACACTGACACATGCCTGCGACGGCCTCACGCAGCACTCACCTCACAGCTGCCAAGAGCAGCCAGGCAACCAGCACTGGCCTAGCACGCACTGCTTCACAAGTCACCTCACAACCACCACCACCACCAGCAGCCAACACCCTAGCACTGCCCGACAAGGCACAGAGGCACAAGTGACCTCACAATGCTGCCTCCAGCTCTGGTCTCACACACCCTGGGACACAAGGCACCAGCCACAGCACCAATGGCCACACCAAAAGGCACCTCCCAAGCACAAACAGCACCTTCCCACACTGACACAGGCCTGCTACGGCCTCACGCAGCACTCACCTCACAGCTGCCAAGAGCAGCCAGGCAACCAGCACTGGCCTAGCACGCACTGCTTCACAAGTCACCTCACACCCACCACCACCAGCAGCAGCCAACACCCTAGCACTGCCCGACAAGGCACAGAGGCACAAGTGACCTCACAATGCTGCCTCCAGCTCTGGCCTCGCACACCCTGGGACACAAGGCACCAGCCACAGCACCAATGGCCACACCAAAAGGCACCTCCCAAGCACAAACAGCACCTTCCCACACTGACACAGGCCTGCTACGGCCTCACGCAGCACTCACCTCACAGCTGCCAAGAGCAGCCAGGCAACCAGCACTGGCCTAGCACGCACTGCTTCACAAGTCACCTCACACCCACCACCACCAGCAGCAGCCAACACCCTAGCACTGCCCGACAAGGCACAGAGGCACAAGTGACCTCACAATGCTGCCTCCAGCTCTGGCCTCGCACACCCTGGGACACAAGGCACCAGCCACAGCACCAATGGCCACACCAAAAGGCACCTCCCAAGCACAAACAGCACCTTCCCACACTGACACATGCCTGCGACGGCCTCACGCAGCACTCACCTCACAGCTGCCAAGAGCAGCCAGGCAACCAGCACTGGCCTAGCACGCACTGCTTCACAAGTCACCTCACAACCACCACCACCAGCAGCAGCCAACACCCTAGCACTGCCTGCCAAGGCACAGAGGCACAAGTGACCTCACAATGCTGCCTCCAGCTCTGCCCTCTCACACCCTGGGACACATGGCACCAGCCACAGCACCAATGGCCACACCAAAATGCACCTCCCAAGCACAAACAGCACCTTCCGAAACTGACACATGCCTGCCAGGGCCTCACGCAGCACTCACCTCACAGCTGCCAAGAGCAGCCAGGCAACCAGCACTGGCCTAGCATGCACTGCTTCACAAGTCACCTCAAAACCACCACCACCAGCAGCAGCCAACACCTTAGCACTGCCCGACAAGGCACAGAGGCACAAGTGACCTCACAGTGCTGCCTCCAGCTCTGCCCTCTCACACCCTGGGACACAAGGCACCATCCACAGCACCAATGGCCACATCAAAATGCACCTCCCAAGCACAAACAGCACCTTCCCACACTGACACATGCCTGCGACGGCCTCACGCAGCACTCACCTCACAGCTGCCAAGAGCAGCCAGGAAACCAGCACTGGCCTAGCACGCACTGCTTCACAAGTCACCTCACAACCACCACCACCAGCAACAGCCAACACCCTAGCACTGCCTGCCAAGGCACAGAGGCACAAGTGACCTCACAATGCTGCCTCCAGCTCTGCCCTCTCACACCCTGGGACACAAGGCACCAGCCACAGCACCAATGGCCACATCAAAATGCACCTCCCAAGCACAAACAGCACCTTCCCATACTGACACATGCCTGCGACGGCCTCACGCAGCACTCACCTCACAGCTGCCAAGAGCAGCCAGGCAACCAGCACTGGCCTAGCATGCACTGCTTCACAAGTCACCTCACACCCACCACCACCAGCAGCAGCCAACACCCTAGCACTGCCCGACAAGGCACAGAGGCACAAGTGACCTCACAATGCTGCCTCCAGCTCTGGCCTCGCACACCCTGGGACACAAGGCACCAGCCACAGCACCAATGGCCACACCAAAAGGCACCTCCCAAGCACAAACAGCACCTTCCCACACTGACACAGGCCTGCGACGGCCTCACGCAGCACTCACCTCACAGCTGCCAAGAGCAGCCAGGCAACCAGCACTGGCCTAGCACGCACTGCTTCACAAGTCACCTCACAACCACAACCACCAGCAGCAGCCAACACCCTAGCACTGCCCGACAAGGCACAGAGGCACAAGTGACCTCTCAATGCTGCCTCCAGCTCTGGTCTCTCACACCCTGGGACACAAGGCACCAGCCACAGCACCAATGGCCACACCAAAAGGCACCTCCCAAGCACAAACAGCACCTTCACACACTGACACATGCCTGCGACGGCCTCACGCAGCACTCACCTCACAGCTGCCAAGAGCAGCCAGGCAACCAGCACTGGCCTAGCATGCACTGCTTCACAAGTCACTTCACAACCACCACCACCAGCAGCAGCCAACACCCTAGCACTGCCCGACAAGGCACAGAGGCACAAGTGACCTCACAATGCTGCCTCCAGCTCTGCCCTCTCACACCCTGGGACACAAGGCACCATCCACAGCACCAATGGCCACATCAAAATGCACCTCCCAAGCACAAACAGCACCTTCCCACACTGACACATGCCTGCCAGGGCCTCACGCAGCACTCACCTCACAGCTGCCAAGAGCAGCCAGGCAACCAGCACTGGCCTAGCATGCACTGCTTCACAAGTCACCTCAAAACCACCACCACCAGCAGCAGCCAACACCTTAGCACTGCCCGCCAAGGCACAGAGGCACAAGTGACCTCACAGTGCTGCCTCCAGCTCTGCCCTCACACAGCTTGAGACACACGGCACCAGCCACAGCACCAATGGCCACACCAAAAGGCACCTCCCAAGCACAAACAGCACCTTCCCACACTGACACATGCCTGCGACGGCCTCACGCAGCACTCACCTCACAGCTGCCAAGAGCAGCCAGGAAACCAGCACTGGCCTAGCACGCACTGCTTCACAAGTCACCTCACAACCACCACCACCAGCAGCAGCCAACACCCTAGCACTGCCTGCCAAGGCACAGAGGCACAAGTGACCTCACAATGCTGCCTCCAGCTCTGGCCTCTCACACCCTGGGACACAAGGCACCAGCCACAGCACCAATGGCCACATCAAAATGCACCTCCCAAGCACAAACAGCACCTTCCCATACTGACACATGCCTGCGACGGCCTCACGCAGCACTCACCTCACAGCTGCCAAGAGCAGCCAGGCAACCAGCACTGGCCTAGCACGCACTGCTTCACAAGTCACCTCACAACCACCACCACCAGCAGCAGCCAACACCCTAGCACTGCCCGACAAGGCACAGAGGCACAAGTGACCTCCCAATGCTGCCTCCAGCTCTGGCCTCGCACACCCTGGGACACAAGGCACCAGCCACAGCACCAATGGCCACACCAAAAGGCACCGCCCAAGCACAAACAGCACCTTCCCACACTGACACAGGCCTGCGACGGCCTCACGCAGCACTCACCTCACAGCTGCCAAGAGCAGCCAGGCAA
This sequence comes from Rhea pennata, assembly GCF_028389875.1. Classification (NCBI taxonomy): domain Eukaryota; kingdom Metazoa; phylum Chordata; class Aves; order Rheiformes; family Rheidae; genus Rhea; species Rhea pennata. The sequence goes on along the minus strand of NW_026907705.1, from coordinate 21,973 downwards.
CCAGCACTGGCCTAGCACGCACTGCTTCACAAGTCACCTCACAACCACCACCAGCAGCAGCCAACACCCTAGCACTGCCCGCCAAGGCACAGAGGCACAAGTGACCTCACAGTGCTGCCTCCAGCTCTGGCCTCGCACACCCTGGGACACAAGGCACCAGCCACAGCACCAATGGCCACACCAAAAGGCACCTCCCAAGCACAAACAGCACCTTCCCACACTGACACATGCCTGCGACGGCCTCACGCAGCACTCACCTCACAGCTGCCAAGAGCAGCCAGGCAACCAGCACTGGCCTAGCACGCACTGCTTCACAAGTCACCTCACACCCACCACCACCAGCAGCAGCCAACACCCTAGCACTGCCCGCCAAGGCACAGAGGCACAAGTGACCTCCCAATGCTGCCTCCAGCTCTGGCCTCGCACACCCTGGGACACAAGGCACCAGCCACAGCACCAATGGCCACACCAAAAGGCACCTCCCAAGCACAAACAGCACCTTCCCACACTGACACATGCCTGCGACGGCCTCACGCAGCACTCACCTCACAGCTGCCAAGAGCAGCCAGGCAACCAGCACTGGCCTAGCACGCACTGCTTCACAAGTCACCTCACAACCACCACCACCAGCAGCAGCCAACACCCTAGCACTGCCCGCCAAGGCACAGAGGCACAAGTGACCTCCCAATGCTGCCTCCAGCTCTGGCCTCGCACACCCTGGGACACAAGGCACCAGCCACAGCACCAATGGCCACACCAAAAGGCACCTCCCAAGCACAAACAGCACCTTCCCACACTGACACATGCCTGCGACGGCCTCACGCAGCACTCACCTCACAGCTGCCAAGAGCAGCCAGGCAACCAGCACTGGCCTAGCACGCACTGCTTCACAAGTTACCTCACAACCACCAACACCAGCAGCAGCCAACACCCTAGCACTGAACGACAAGGCACAGAGGCACAACTGACCTCACAATGCTGCCTCCAGCTCTGCCCTCTCACACCCTGGGACACAAGGCACCATCCACAGCACCAATGGCCACATCAAAATGCACCTCCCAAGCACAAACAGCACCTTCCGAAACTGACACATGCCTGCCAGGGCCTCACGCAGCACTCACCTCACAGCTGCCAAGAGCAGCCAGGCAACCAGCACTGGCCTAGCATGCACTGCTTCACAAGTCACCTCAAAACCACCACCACCAGCAGCAGCCAACACCTTAGCACTGCCCGCCAAGGCACAGAGGCACAAGTGACCTCACAGCGCTGCCTCCAGCTCTGCCCTCACACAGCTTGAGACACACGGCACCAGCCACAGCACCAATGGCCACACCAAAAGGCACCTCCCAAGCACAAACAGCACCTTCCCACACTGACACATGCCTGCGACGGCCTCACGCAGCACTCACCTCACAGCTGCCAAGAGCAGCCAGGAAACCAGCACTGGCCTAGCACGCACTGCTTCACAAGTCACCTCACAACCACCACCACCAGCAGCAGCCAACACCCTAGCACTGCCTGCCAAGGCACAGAGGCACAAGTGACCTCACAATGCTGCCTCCAGCTCTGCCCTCTCACACCCTGGGACACAAGGCACCAGCCACAGCACCAATGGCCACATCAAAATGCACCTCCCAAGCACAAACAGCACCTTCCCATACTGACACATGCCTGCGACGGCCTCACGCAGCACTCACCTCACAGCTGCCAAGAGCAGCCAGGCAACCAGCACTGGCCTAGCATGCACTGCTTCACAAGTCACCTCACACCCACCACCACCAGCAGCAGCCAACACCCTAGCACTGCCCGCCAAGGCACAGAGGCACAAGTGACCTCACAATGCTGCCTCCAGCTCTGGCCTCGCACACCCTGGGACACAAGGCACCAGCCACAGCACCAATGGCCACACCAAAAGGCACCTCCCAAGCACAAACAGCACCTTCCCACACTGACACAGGCCTGCGACGGCCTCACGCAGCACTCACCTCACAGCTGCCAAGAGCAGCCAGGCAACCAGCACTGGCCTAGCACGCACTGCTTCACAAGTCACCTCACACCCACCACCACCAGCAGCAGCCAACACCCTAGCACTGCCCGACAAGGCACAGAGGCACAAGTGACCTTTCAATGCTGCCTCCAGCTCTGGTCTCACACACCCTGGGACACAAGGCACCAGCCACAGCACCAATGGCCACACCAAAAGGCACCTCCCAAGCACAAACAGCACCTTCACACACTGACACATGCCTGCGACGGCCTCACGCAGCACTCACCTCACAGCTGCCAAGAGCAGCCAGGCAACCAGCACTGGCCTAGCACGCACTGCTTCACAAGTCACCTCACACCCACCACCACCAGCAGCAGCCAACACCCTAGCACTGCCCGACAAGGCACAGAGGCACAAGGGACCTCACAATGCTGCCTCCAGCTCTGGCCTCGCACATCCTGGGACACAAGGCACCAGCCACAGCACCAATGGCCACACCAAAAGCCACCTCCCAAGCACAAACAGCACCTTCCCACACTGACACAGGCCTGCGACGGCCTCACGCAGCACTCACCTCACAGCTGCCAAGAGCAGCCAGGCAACCAGCACTGGCCTAGCACGCACTGCTTCACAAGTCACCTCACACCCACCACCACCAGCAGCAGCCAACACCCTAGCACTGCCTGCCAAGGCACATAGGCACAAGGGACCTCACAATGCTGCCTCCAGCTCTGGCCTCGCACATCCTGGGACACAAGGCACCAGCCACAGCACCAATGGCCACACCAAAAGGCACCTCCCAAGCACAAACAACACCTTCCCACACTGACACAGGCCTGCGACGGCCTCACGCAGCACTCACCTCACAGCTGCCAAGAGCAGCCAGGCAACCAGCACTGGCCTAGCACGCACTGCTTCACAAGTCACCTCACACCCACCACCACCAGCAGCAGCCAACACCCTAGCACTGCCCGACAAGGCACAGAGGCACAAGTGACCTCACAATGCTGCCTCCAGCTCTGGCCTCGCACACCCTGGGACACAACGCACCAGCCACAGCACCAATGGCCACACCAAAAGGCACCTCCCAAGCACAAACAGCACCTTCCCACACTGACACATGCCTGCCACGGCCTCACGCAGCACTCACCTCACAGCTGCCAAGAGCAGCCAGGCAACCAGCACTGGCCTAGCACGCACTGCTTTACAAGTCACCTCACAACCACCACCACCACCAGCAGCCAACACCCTAGCACTGCCCGCCAAGGCACAGAGGCACAACTGACCTCACAATGCTGCCTCCAGCTCTGGCCTCGCACACCCTGGGACACAAGGCACCAGCCACAGCACCAATGGCCACACCAAAAGGCACCTCCCAAGCACAAACAGCACCTTCCCACACTGACACATGCCTGCGACGGCCTCACGCAGCACTCACCTCACAGCCGCCAAGAGCAGCCAGGAAACCAGCACTGGCCTAGCACGCACTGCTTCACAAGTCACCTCACAACCACCACCACCAGCAGCAGCCAACACCCTAGCACTGCCCGACAAGGCACAGAGGCACAAGTGACCTCACAATGCTGCCTCCAGCTCTGGCCTCTCACACCCTGGGACACAAGGCACCAGCCACAGCACCAATGGCCACACCAAAAGGCACCTCCCAAGCACAAACAGCACCTTCCGAAACTGACACATGCCTGCGACGGCCTCACGCAGCACTCACCTCACAGCTGCCAAGAGCAGCCAGGCAACCAGCACTGGCCTAGCACGCACTGCTTCACAAGTCACCTCACAACCACCACCACCAGCAGCAGCCAACACCCTAGCACTGCCCGACAAGGCACAGAGGCACAAGTGACCTCTCAATGCTGCCTCCAGCTCTGGTCTCTCACACCCTGGGACACAAGGCACCAGCCACAGCACCAATGGCCACACAAAAAGGCACCTCCCAAGCACAAACAGCACCTTCCCACACTGACACATGCCTGCGACGACCTCACGCAGCACTCACCTCACAGCTGCCAAGAGCAGCCAGGCAACCAGCACTGGCCTAGCACGCACTGCTTCACAAGTCACCTCACACCCACCACCACCAGCAGCAGCCAACACCCTAGCACTGCCCGACAAGGCACAGAGGCACAAGTGACCTCACAATGCTGCCTCCAGCTCTGGCCTCGCACATCCTGGGACACAAGGCACCAGCCACAGCACCAATGGCCACACCAAAAGGCACCTCCCAAGCACAAACAGCACCTTCCCACACTGACACAGGCCTGCGACGGCCTCACGCAGCACTCACCTCACAGCTGCCAAGAGCAGCCAGGCAACCAGCACTGGCCTAGCACGCACTGCTTCACAAGTCACCTCACACCCACCACCACCAGCAGCAGCCAACACCCTAGCACTGCCCGACAAGGCACAGAGGCACAAGTGACCTCACAATGCTGCCTCCAGCTCTGGCCTTGCACACCCTGGGACACAAGGCACCAGCCACAGCACCAATGGCCACACCAAAAGGCACCTCCCAAGCACAAACAGCACCTTCACACACTGACACATGCCTGCGACGGCCTCACGCAGCACTCACCTCACAGCTGCCAAGAGCAGCCAGGCAACCAGCACTGGCCTAGCATGCACTGCTTCACAAGTCACCTCACAACCACCACCACCAGCAGCAGCCAACACCCTAGCACTGCCCGACAAGGCACAGAGGCACAAGGGACCTCACAATGCTGCCTCCAGCTCTGGCCTCGCACATCCTGGGACACAAGGCACCAGCCACAGCACCAATGGCCACACCAAAAGCCACCTCCCAAGCACAAACAGCACCTTCCCACACTGACACAGGCCTGCGACGGCCTCACGCAGCACTCACCTCACAGCTGCCAAGAGCAGCCAGGCAACCAGCACTGGCCTAGCACGCACTGCTTCACAAGTCACCTCACACCCACCACCACCAGCAGCAGCCAACACCCTAGCACTGCCTGCCAAGGCACAGAGGCACAAGGGACCTCACAATGCTGCCTCCAGCTCTGGCCTCGCACATCCTGGGACACAAGGCACCAGCCACAGCACCAATGGCCACACCAAAAGGCACCTCCCAAGCACAAACAACACCTTCCCACACTGACACAGGCCTGCGACGGCCTCACGCAGCACTCACCTCACAGCTGCCAAGAGCAGCCAGGCAACCAGCACTGGCCTAGCACGCACTGCTTCACAAGTCACCTCACACCCACCACCACCAGCAGCAGCCAACACCCTAGCACTGCCCGACAAGGCACAGAGGCACAAGTGACCTCACAATGCTGCCTCCAGCTCTGGCCTCGCACACCCTGGGACATAACGCACCAGCCACAGCACCAATGGCCACACCAAAAGGCACCTCCCAAGCACAAACAGCACCTTCCCACACTGACACATGCCTGCCACGGCCTCACGCAGCACTCACCTCACAGCTGCCAAGAGCAGCCAGGCAACCAGCACTGGCCTAGCACGCACTGCTTTACAAGTCACCTCACAACCACCACCACCACCAGCAGCCAACACCCTAGCACTGCCCGCCAAGGCACAGAGGCACAACTGACCTCACAATGCTGCCTCCAGCTCTGGCCTCGCACACCCTGGGACACAAGGCACCAGCCACAGCACCAATGGCCACACCAAAAGGCACCTCCCAAGCACAAACAGCACCTTCCCACACTGACACATGCCTGCGACGGCCTCACGCAGCACTCACCTCACAGCCGCCAAGAGCAGCCAGGAAACCAGCACTGGCCTAGCACGCACTGCTTCACAAGTCACCTCACAACCACCACCACCAGCAGCAGCCAACACCCTAGCACTGCCCGACAAGGCACAGAGGCACAAGTGACCTCACAATGCTGCCTCCAGCTCTGGCCTCTCACACCCTGGGACACAAGGCACCAGCCACATCACCAATGGCCACACCAAAATGCACCTCCCAAGCACAAACAGCACCTTCCGAAACTGACACAGGCCTGCGACGGCCTCACGCAGCACTCACCTCACAGCTGCCAAGAGCAGCCAGGCAACCAGCACTGGCCTAGCACGCACTGCTTCACAAGTCACCTCACACCCACCACCACCAGCAGCAGCCAACACCCTAGCACTGCCCGACAAGGCACAGAGGCACAAGTGACCTCACAATGCTGCCTCCAGCTCTGGCCTTGCACACCCTGGGACACAAGGCACCAGCCACAGCACCAATGGCCACACCAAAAGGCACCTCCCAAGCACAAACAGCACCTTCCCACACTGACACATGCCTGCGACGGCCTCACGCAGCACTCACCTCACAGCCGCCAAGAGCAGCCAGGAAACCAGCACTGGCCTAGCACGCACTGCTTCACAAGTCACCTCACAACCACCACCACCAGCAGCAGCCAACACCCTAGCACTGCCTGCCAAGGCACAGAGGCACAAGTGACCTCACAATGCTGCCTCCAGCTCTGCCCTCTCACACCCTGGGACACAAGGCACCAGCCACAGCACCAATGGCCACATCAAAATGCACCTCCCAAGCACAAACAGCACCTTCCGAAAATGACACATGCCTGCGATGGCCTCACGCAGCACTCACCTCACAGCTGCCAAGAGCAGCCAGGCAACCAGCACTGGCCTAGCATGCACTGCTTCACAAGTCACCTCACAACCACCACCACCAGCAGCAGCCAACACCCTAGCACTGCCCGACAAGGCACAGAGGCACAAGTGACCTCACAATGCTGCCTCCAGCTCTGCCCTCTCACACCCTGGGACACAAGGCACCAGCCACAGCACCAATGGCCACACCAAAAGGCACCTCCCAAGCACAAACAGCACCTTCCCACACTGACACATGCCTGCGACGGCCTCACGCAGCACTCACCTCACAGCTGCCAAGAGCAGCCAGGCAACCAGCACTGGCCTAGCACGCACTGCTTCACAAGTCACCTCACAACCACCACCACCACCAGCAGCCAACACCCTAGCACTGCCCGACAAGGCACAGAGGCACAAGTGACCTCACAATGCTGCCTCCAGCTCTGGTCTCACACACCCTGGGACACAAGGCACCAGCCACAGCACCAATGGCCACACCAAAAGGCACCTCCCAAGCACAAACAGCACCTTCCCACACTGACACAGGCCTGCTACGGCCTCACGCAGCACTCACCTCACAGCTGCCAAGAGCAGCCAGGCAACCAGCACTGGCCTAGCACGCACTGCTTTACAAGTCACCTCACAACCACCACCACCACCAGCAGCCAACACCCTAGCACTGCCCGACAAGGCACAGAGGCACAAGTGACCTCACAGTGCTGACTCCAGCTCTGGCCTCGCACACCCTGGGACACATGGCACCAGCCACAGCACCAATGGCCACACCAAAAGGCACCTCCCAAGCACAAACAGCACCTTCCCACACTGACACATGCCTGCGACGGCCTCACGCAGCACTCACCTCACAGCTGCCAAGAGCAGCCAGGCAACCAGCACTGGCCTAGCATGCACTGCTTCACAAGTCACCTCACAACCACCACCACCAGCAGCAGCCAACACCCTAGCACTGCCCGACAAGGCACAGAGGCACAAGTGACCTCACAGTGCTGCCTCCAGCTCTGCCCTCACACACCTTGAGACACAAGGCACCAGCCACAGCACCAATGGCCACACCAAAAGGCACCTCCCAAGCACAAACAGCACCTTCCCACACTGACACATGCCTGCGACGGCCTCACGCAGCACTCACCTCACAGCTGCCAAGAGCAGCCAGGCAACCAGCACTGGCCTAGCACGCACTGCTTCACAAGTCACCTCACACCCACCACCACCAGCAGCAGCCAACACCCTAGCACTGCCCGACAAGGCACAGAGGCACAAGTGACCTCACAGTGCTGCCTCCAGCTCTGGCCTCGCACACCTTGGGACACAAGGCACCAGCCACAGCACCAATGGCCACACCAAAAGGCACCTCCCAAGCACAAACAGCACCTTCCCACACTGACACATGCCTGCGACGGCCTCACGCAGCACTCACCTCACAGCCGCCAAGAGCAGCCAGGCAACCAGCACTGGCCTAGCATGCACTGCTTCACAAGTCACCTCACAACCACCACCACCAGCAGCAGCCAACACCCTAGCACTGCCCGACAAGGCACAGAGGCACAAGTGACCTCACAATGCTGCCTCCAGCTCTGGCCTTGCACACCCTGGGACACAAGGCACCAGCCACAGCACCAATGGCCACACCAAAAGGCACCTCCCAAGCACAAACAGCACCTTCCCACACTGACACATGCCTGCGACGGCCTCACGCAGCACTCACCTCACAGCCGCCAAGAGCAGCCAGGAAACCAGCACTGGCCTAGCACGCACTGCTTCACAAGTCACCTCACAACCACCACCACCAGCAGCAGCCAACACCCTAGCACTGCCCGACAAGGCACAGAGGCACAAGTGACCTCACAGTGCTGCCTCCAGCTCTGGCCTTGCACACCCTGGGACACAAGGCACCAGCCACAGCACCAATGGCCACACCAAAAGGCACCTCCCAAGCACAAACAGCACCTTCCCACACTGACACAGGCCTGCGACGGCCTCACGCAGCACTCACCTCACAGCCGCCAAGAGCAGCCAGGAAACCAGCACTGGCCTAGCACGCACTGCTTCACAAGTCACCTCACAACCACCACCACCAGCAGCAGCCAACACCCTAGCACTGCCTGCCAAGGCACAGAGGCACAAGTGACCTCACAATGCTGCCTCCAGCTCTGCCCTCTCACACCCTGGGACACAAGGCACCAGCCACAGCACCAATGGCCACATCAAAATGCACCTCCCAAGCACAAACAGCACCTTCCGAAAATGACACATGCCTGCGATGGCCTCACGCAGCACTCACCTCACAGCTGCCAAGAGCAGCCAGGCAACCAGCACTGGCCTAGCATGCACTGCTTCACAAGTCACCTCACAACCACCACCACCAGCAGCAGCCAACACCCTAGCACTGCCCGACAAGGCACAGAGGCACAAGTGACCTCACAATGCTGCCTCCAGCTCTGCCCTCTCACACCCTGGGACACAAGGCACCAGCCACAGCACCAATGGCCACACCAAAAGGCACCTCCCAAGCACAAACAGCACCTTCCCACACTGACACATGCCTGCGACGGCCTCACGCAGCACTCACCTCACAGCTGCCAAGAGCAGCCAGGCAACCAGCACTGGCCTAGCACGCACTGCTTCACAAGTCACCTCACAACCACCACCACCACCAGCAGCCAACACCCTAGCACTGCCCGACAAGGCACAGAGGCACAAGTGACCTCACAATGCTGCCTCCAGCTCTGGTCTCACACACCCTGGGACACAAGGCACCAGCCACAGCACCAATGGCCACACCAAAAGGCACCTCCCAAGCACAAACAGCACCTTCCCACACTGACACAGGCCTGCTACGGCCTCACGCAGCACTCACCTCACAGCTGCCAAGAGCAGCCAGGCAACCAGCACTGGCCTAGCACGCACTGCTTTACAAGTCACCTCACAACCACCACCACCACCAGCAGCCAACACCCTAGCACTGCCCGACAAGGCACAGAGGCACAAGTGACCTCACAGTGCTGACTCCAGCTCTGGCCTCGCACACCCTGGGACACATGGCACCAGCCACAGCACCAATGGCCACACCAAAAGGCACCTCCCAAGCACAAACAGCACCTTCCCACACTGACACATGCCTGCGACGGCCTCACGCAGCACTCACCTCACAGCCGCCAAGAGCAGCCAGGAAACCAGCACTGGCCTAGCACGCACTGCTTCACAAGTCACCTCACAACCACCACCACCAGCAGCAGCCAACACCCTAGCACTGCCCGACAAGGCACAGAGGCACAAGTGACCTCACAATGCTGCCTCCAGCTCTGGCCTCTCACACCCTGGGACACAAGGCACCAGCCACATCACCAATGGCCACACCAAAATGCACCTCCCAAGCACAAACAGCACCTTCCGAAACTGACACAGGCCTGCGACGGCCTCACGCAGCACTCACCTCACAGCTGCCAAGAGCAGCCAGGCAACCAGCACTGGCCTAGCACGCACTGCTTCACAAGTCACCTCACACCCACCACCACCAGCAGCAGCCAACACCCTAGCACTGCCCGACAAGGCACAGAGGCACAAGTGACCTCACAATGCTGCCTCCAGCTCTGGCCTTGCACACCCTGGGACACAAGGCACCAGCCACAGCACCAATGGCCACACCAAAAGGCACCTCCCAAGCACAAACAGCACCTTCCCACACTGACACATGCCTGCGACGGCCTCACGCAGCACTCACCTCACAGCCGCCAAGAGCAGCCAGGAAACCAGCACTGGCCTAGCACGCACTGCTTCACAAGTCACCTCACAACCACCACCACCAGCAGCAGCCAACACCCTAGCACTGCCTGCCAAGGCACAGAGGCACAAGTGACCTCACAATGCTGCCTCCAGCTCTGCCCTCTCACACCCTGGGACACAAGGCACCAGCCACAGCACCAATGGCCACATCAAAATGCACCTCCCAAGCACAAACAGCACCTTCCGAAAATGACACATGCCTGCGATGGCCTCACGCAGCACTCACCTCACAGCTGCCAAGAGCAGCCAGGCAACCAGCACTGTCCTAGCATGCACTGCTTCACAAGTCACCTCACAACCACCACCACCAGCAGCAGCCAACACCCTAGCACTGCCCGACAAGGCACAGAGGCACAAGTGACCTCACAATGCTGCCTCCAGCTCTGCCCTCTCACACCCTGGGACACAAGGCACCAGCCACAGCACCAATGGCCACACCAAAAGGCACCTCCCAAGCACAAACAGCACCTTCCCACACTGACACATGCCTGCGACGGCCTCACGCAGCACTCACCTCACAGCTGCCAAGAGCAGCCAGGCAACCAGCACTGGCCTAGCACGCACTGCTTCACAAGTCACCTCACAACCACCACCACCACCAGCAGCCAACACCCTAGCACTGCCCGACAAGGCACAGAGGCACAAGTGACCTCACAATGCTGCCTCCAGCTCTGGTCTCACACACCCTGGGACACAAGGCACCAGCCACAGCACCAATGGCCACACCAAAAGGCACCTCCCAAGCACAAACAGCACCTTCCCACACTGACACAGGCCTGCTACGGCCTCACGCAGCACTCACCTCACAGCTGCCAAGAGCAGCCAGGCAACCAGCACTGGCCTAGCACGCACTGCTTTACAAGTCACCTCACAACCACCACCACCACCAGCAGCCAACACCCTAGCACTGCCCGACAAGGCACAGAGGCACAAGTGACCTCACAGTGCTGACTCCAGCTCTGGCCTCGCACACCCTGGGACACATGGCACCAGCCACAGCACCAATGGCCACACCAAAAGGCACCTCCCAAGCACAAACAGCACCTTCCCACACTGACACATGCCTGCGACGGCCTCACGCAGCACTCACCTCACAGCTGCCAAGAGCAGCCAGGCAACCAGCACTGGCCTAGCATGCACTGCTTCACAAGTCACCTCACAACCACCACCACCAGCAGCAGCCAACACCCTAGCACTGCCCGACAAGGCACAGAGGCACAAGTGACCTCACAGTGCTGCCTCCAGCTCTGCCCTCACACACCTTGAGACACAAGGCACCAGCCACAGCACCAATGGCCACACCAAAAGGCACCTCCCAAGCACAAACAGCACCTTCCCACACTGACACATGCCTGCGACGGCCTCACGCAGCACTCACCTCACAGCTGCCAAGAGCAGCCAGGCAACCAGCACTGGCCTAGCACGCACTGCTTCACAAGTCACCTCACACCCACCACCACCAGCAGCAGCCAACACCCTAGCACTGCCCGACAAGGCACAGAGGCACAAGTGACCTCACAGTGCTGCCTCCAGCTCTGGCCTCGCACACCCTGGGACACAAGGCACCAGCCACAGCACCAATGGCCACACCAAAAGGCACCTCCCAAGCACAAACAGCACCTTCCCACACTGACACATGCCTGCGACGGCCTCACGCAGCACTCACCTCACAGCCGCCAAGAGCAGCCAGGCAACCAGCACTGGCCTAGCATGCACTGCTTCACAAGTCACCTCACAACCACCACCACCAGCAGCAGCCAACACCCTAGCACTGCCCGCCAAGGCACAGAGGCACAAGTGACCTCACAATGCTGCCTCCAGCTCTGGCCTTGCACACCCTGGGACACAAGGCACCAGCCACAGCACCAATGGCCACACCAAAAGGCACCTCCCAAGCACAAACAGCACCTTCCCACACTGACACATGCCTGCGACGGCCTCACGCAGCACTCACCTCACAGCCGCCAAGAGCAGCCAGGAAACCAGCACTGGCCTAGCACGCACTGCTTCACAAGTCACCTCACAACCACCACCACCAGCAGCAGCCAACACCCTAGCACTGCCCGACAAGGCACAGAGGCACAAGTGACCTCACAGTGCTGCCTCCAGCTCTGGCCTTGCACACCCTGGGACACAAGGCACCAGCCACAGCACCAATGGCCACACCAAAAGGCACCTCCCAAGCACAAACAGCACCTTCCCACACTGACACAGGCCTGCGACGGCCTCACGCAGCACTCACCTCACAGCCGCCAAGAGCAGCCAGGAAACCAGCACTGGCCTAGCACGCACTGCTTCACAAGTCACCTCACAACCACCACCACCAGCAGCAGCCAACACCCTAGCACTGCCTGCCAAGGCACAGAGGCACAAGTGACCTCACAATGCTGCCTCCAGCTCTGCCCTCTCACACCCTGGGACACAAGGCACCAGCCACAGCACCAATGGCCACATCAAAATGCACCTCCCAAGCACAAACAGCACCTTCCGAAAATGACACATGCCTGCGATGGCCTCACGCAGCACTCACCTCACAGCTGCCAAGAGCAGCCAGGCAACCAGCACTGGCCTAGCATGCACTGCTTCACAAGTCACCTCACAACCACCACCACCAGCAGCAGCCAACACCCTAGCACTGCCCGACAAGGCACAGAGGCACAAGTGACCTCACAATGCTGCCTCCAGCTCTGCCCTCTCACACCCTGGGACACAAGGCACCAGCCACAGCACCAATGGCCACACCAAAAGGCACCTCCCAAGCACAAACAGCACCTTCCCACACTGACACATGCCTGCGACGGCCTCACGCAGCACTCACCTCACAGCTGCCAAGAGCAGCCAGGCAACCAGCACTGGCCTAGCACGCACTGCTTCACAAGTCACCTCACAACCACCACCACCACCAGCAGCCAACACCCTAGCACTGCCCGACAAGGCACAGAGGCACAAGTGACCTCACAATGCTGCCTCCAGCTCTGGTCTCACACACCCTGGGACACAAGGCACCAGCCACAGCACCAATGGCCACACCAAAAGGCACCTCCCAAGCACAAACAGCACCTTCCCACACTGACACAGGCCTGCTACGGCCTCACGCAGCACTCACCTCACAGCTGCCAAGAGCAGCCAGGCAACCAGCACTGGCCTAGCACGCACTGCTTTACAAGTCACCTCACAACCACCACCACCAGCAGCAGCCAACACCCTAGCACTGCCCGACAAGGCACAGAGGCACAAGTGACCTCACAGTGCTGACTCCAGCTCTGGCCTCGCACACCCTGGGACACATGGCACCAGCCACAGCACCAATGGCCACACCAAAAGGCACCTCCCAAGCACAAACAGCACCTTCCCACACTGACACATGCCTGCGACGGCCTCACGCAGCACTCACCTCACAGCTGCCAAGAGCAGCCAGGCAACCAGCACTGGCCTAGCATGCACTGCTTCACAAGTCACCTCACAACCACCACCACCAGCAGCAGCCAACACCCTAGCACTGCCCGACAAGGCACAGAGGCACAAGTGACCTCACAGTGCTGCCTCCAGCTCTGGCCTCACACACCTTGAGACACAAGGCACCAGCCACAGCACCAATGGCCACACCAAAAGGCACCTCCCAAGCACAAACAGCACCTTCCCACACTGACACATGCCTGCGACGGCCTCACGCAGCACTCACCTCACAGCTGCCAAGAGCAGCCAGGCAACCAGCACTGGCCTAGCACGCACTGCTTCACAAGTCACCTCACACCCACCACCACCAGCAGCAGCCAACACCCTAGCACTGCCCGACAAGGCACAGAGGCACAAGTGACCTCACAGTGCTGCCTCCAGCTCTGGCCTCGCACACCCTGGGACACAAGGCACCAGCCACAGCACCAATGGCCACACCAAAAGGCACCTCCCAAGCACAAACAGCACCTTCCCACACTGACACATGCCTGCGACGGCCTCACGCAGCACTCACCTCACAGCCGCCAAGAGCAGCCAGGCAACCAGCACTGGCCTAGCATGCACTGCTTCACAAGTCACCTCACAACCACCACCACCAGCAGCAGCCAACACCCTAGCACTGCCCGCCAAGGCACAGAGGCACAAGTGACCTCACAATGCTGCCTCCAGCTCTGGCCTTGCACACCCTGGGACACAAGGCACCAGCCACAGCACCAATGGCCACACCAAAAGGCACCTCCCAAGCACAAACAGCACCTTCCCACACTGACACATGCCTGCGACGGCCTCACGCAGCACTCACCTCACAGCCGCCAAGAGCAGCCAGGAAACCAGCACTGGCCTAGCACGCACTGCTTCACAAGTCACCTCACAACCACCACCACCAGCAGCAGCCAACACCCTAGCACTGCCCGACAAGGCACAGAGGCACAAGTGACCTCACAGTGCTGCCTCCAGCTCTGGCCTTGCACACCCTGGGACACAAGGCACCAGCCACAGCACCAATGGCCACACCAAAAGGCACCTCCCAAGCACAAACAGCACCTTCCCACACTGACACAGGCCTGCGACGGCCTCACGCAGCACTCACCTCACAGCCGCCAAGAGCAGCCAGGAAACCAGCACTGGCCTAGCACGCACTGCTTCACAAGTCACCTCACAACCACCACCACCAGCAGCAGCCAACACCCTAGCACTGCCTGCCAAGGCACAGAGGCACAAGTGACCTCACAATGCTGCCTCCAGCTCTGCCCTCTCACACCCTGGGACACAAGGCACCAGCCACAGCACCAATGGCCACATCAAAATGCACCTCCCAAGCACAAACAGCACCTTCCCATACTGACACATGCCTGCGACGGCCTCACGCAGCACTCACCTCACAGCTGCCAAGAGCAGCCAGGCAACCAGCACTGGCCTAGCACGCACTGCTTCACAAGTCACCTCACAACCACCACCACCAGCAGCAGCCAACACCCTAGCACTGCCCGACAAGGCACAGAGGCACAAGTGACCTCACAATGCTGCCTCCAGCTCTGCCCTCTCACACCCTGGGACACAAGGCACCAGCCACAGCACCAATGGCCACACCAAAAGGCACCTCCCAAGCACAAACAGCACCTTCCCACACTGACACAGGCCTGCGACGGCCTCACGCAGCACTCACCTCACACCTGCCAAGAGCAGCCAGGCAACCAGCACTGGCCTAGCACGCACTGCTTTACAAGTCACCTCACAACCACCACCACCACCAGCAGCCAACACCCTAGCACTGCCCGACAAGGCACAGAGGCACAAGTGACCTCACAGTGCTGCCTCCAGCTCTGGCCTCGCACACCCTGGGACACATGGCACCAGCCACAGCACCAATGGCCACACCAAAAGGCACCTCCCAAGCACAAACAGCACCTTCCCACACTGACACATGCCTGCGACGGCCTCACGCAGCACTCACCTCACAGCTGCCAAGAGCAGCCAGGCAACCAGCACTGGCCTAGCACGCACTGCTTCACAAGTCACCTCACACCCACCACCACCAGCAGCAGCCAACACTCTAGCACTGCCCGACAAGGCACAGAGGCACAAGTGACCTAACAGTGCTGCCTCCAGCTCTGGCCTCGCACACCCTGGGACACAAGGCACCAGCCACAGCACCAATGGCCACACCAAAAGGCACCTCCCAAGCACAAACAGCACCTTCCCACACTGACACAGGCCTGCGACGGCCTCACGCAGCACTCACCTCACAGCTGCCAAGAGCAGCCAGGCAACCAGCACTGGCCTAGCACGCACTGCTTCACAAGTCACCTCACAACCACCACCACCAGCAGCAGCCAACACCCTAGCACTGCCCGCCAAGGCACAGAGGCACAAGTGACCTCACAATGCTGCCTCCAGCTCTGGCCTCGCACACCCTGTGCCACAAGGCACCAGCCACAGCACCAATGGCCACACCAAAAGGCACCTCCCAAGCACAAACAGCACGTTCCCACACTGACACATGCCTGCGACGGCCTCACGCAGCACTCACCTCACAGCCGCCAAGAGCAGCCAGGAAACCAGCACTGGCCTAGCACGCACTGCTTCACAAGTCACCTCACAACCACCACCACCAGCAGCAGCCAACACCCTAGCACTGCCCGACAAGGCACAGAGGCACAAGTGACCTCACAATGCTGCCTCCAGCTCTGGCCTCGCACACCCTGGGACACAAGGCACCAGCCACAGCACCAATGGCCACACCAAAAGGCACCTCCCAAGCACAAACAGCACCTTCCCACACTGACAGAGGCCTGCGACGGCCTCACGCAGATCTCACCTCACAGCTGCCAAGAGCAGCCAGGCAACCAGCACTGGCCTAGCACGCACTGCTTCACAAGTCACCTCACAACCACCACCACCAGCAGCCAACACCCTAGCACTGCCCGCCAAGGCACAGAGGCACAAGTGACCTCACAGTGCTGCCTCCAGCTCTGGTCTCACACACCCTGGGACACATGGCACCAGCCACAGCACCAATGGCCACACCAAAAGGCACCTCCCAAGCACAAACAGCACCTTCCCACACTGACACATGCCTGTGACGGCCTCACGCAGCACTCACCTCACAGCTGCCAAGAGCAGCCAGGCAACCAGCACTGGCCTAGCACGCACTGCTTCACAAGTCACCTCACAACCACCACCACCAGCAGCAGCCAACACCCTAGCACTGCCCAACAAGGCACAGAGGCACAAGTGACCTCACAGTGCTGCCTCCAGCTCTGGCCTGGCACATCCTGGGACACAAGGCACCAGCCACAGCACCAATGGCCACACCAAAAGGCACCTCCCAAGCACAAACAGCACCTTCCCACACTGACACAGGCCTGCGACGGCCTCACGCAGCACTCACCTCACAGCTGCCAAGAGCAGCCAGGCAACCAGCACTGGCCTAGCACGCACTGCTTCACAAGTCACCTCACAACCACCACCACCAGCAGCAGCCAACACCCTAGCACTGCCCGACAAGGCACAGAGGCACAAGTGACCTCACAATGCTGCCTCCAGCTCTGGTCTCACACACCCTGGGACACAAGGCACCAGCCACAGTACCAATGGCCACACCAAAAGGCACCTCCCAAGCACAAACAGCACCTTCCCACACTGACACATGCCTGCGACGGCCTCACGCAGCACTCACCTCACAGCTGCCAAGAGCAGCCAGGCAACCAGCACTGGCCTAGCACGCACTGCTTCACAAGTCACCTCACAACCACCACCACCAGCAGCAGCCAACACCCTAGCACTGCCCGACAAGGCACAGAGGCACAAGTGACCTCACAATGCTGCCTCCAGCTCTGCCCTCTCACACCCTGGGACACAAGGCACCAGCCACAGCACCAATGGCCACACCAAAAGGCACCTCCCAAGCACAAACAGCACCTTCCCACACTGACACATGCCTGCGACGGCCTCACGCAGCACTCACCTCACAGCTGCCAAGAGCAGCCAGGCAACCAGCACTGGCCTAGCACGCACTGCTTCACAAGTCACCTCACAACCACCACCACCAGCAGCAGCCAACACCCTAGCACTGCCCGCCAAGGCACAGAGGCACAAGTGACCTAACAGTGCTGCCTCCAGCTGTGGCCTCGCACACCCTGGGACACAAGGCACCAGCCACAGCACCAATGGCCACACCAAAAGGCACCTCCCAAGCACAAACAGCACCTTCCCACACTGACACATGCCTGCGACGGCCTCACGCAGCACTCACCTCACAGCTGCCAAGAGCAGCCAGGCAACCAGCACTGGCCTAGCACGCACTGCTTTACAAGTCACCTCACAACCACCACCACCAGCAGCAGCCAACACCCTAGCACTGCCCGCCAAGGCACAGAGACACAACTGACCTCACAATGCTGCCTCCAGCTCTGGCCTCGCACACCCTGGGACACAAGGCACCAGCCACAGCACCAATGGCCACACCAAAAGGCACCTCTCAAGCACAAACAGCACCTTCCCACACTGACACATGCCTGCGACGGCCTCACGCAGCACTCACCTCACAGCCGCCAAGAGCAGCCAGGAAACCAGCACTGGCCTAGCACGCACTGCTTCACAAGTCACCTCACACCCACCACCACCAGCAGCAGCCAACACCCTAGCACTGCCCGACAAGGCACAGAGGCACAAGTGACCTCCCAATGCTGCCTCCAGCTCTGGCCTCGCACACCCTGGGACACAAGGCACCAGCCACAGCACCAATGGCCACACCAAAAGGCACCTCCCAAGCACAAACAGCACCTTCCCACACTGACACATGCCTGCGACGGCCTCACGCAGCACTCACCTCACAGCTGCCAAGAGCAGCCAGGCAACCAGCACTGGCCTAGCACGCACTGCTTCACAAGTCACCTCACAACCACCACCACCAGCAGCAGCCAACACCCTAGCACTGCCCGACAAGGCACAGAGGCACAAGTGACCTCACAATGCTGCCTCCAGCTCTGCCCTCACACACCCTGGGACACAAGGCACCAGCCACAGCAGCAATGGCCACACCAAAAGGCACCTCCCAAGCACAAACAGCACCTTCCCACACTGACACATGCCTGCGACGGCCTCACGCAGCACTCACCTCACAGCTGCCAAGAGCAGCCAGGCAACCAGCACTGGCCTAGCACGCACTGCTTCACAAGTCACCTCACAACCACCACCACCAGCAGCAGCCAACACCCTAGCACTGCCCGCCAAGGCACAGAGGCACAAGTGACCTCACAGTGCTGCCTCCAGCTCTGGCCTCGCACACCCTGGGACACATGGCACCAGCCACAGCACCAATGGCCACACCAAAAGGCACCTCCCAAGCACAAACAGCACCTTCCCACACTGACACATGCCTGCGACGGCCTCACGCAGCACTCACCTCACAGCTGCCAAGAGCAGCCAGGCAACCAGCACTGGCCTAGCACGCACTGCTTCACAAGTCACCTCACACCCACGACCACCAGCAGCAGCCAACACTCTAGCACTGCCCGACAAGGCACAGAGGCACAAGTGACCTCACAGTGCTGCCTCCAGCTGTGGCCTCGCACACCCTGGGACACAAGGCACCAGCCACAGCACCAATGGCCACACCAAAAGGCACCTCCCAAGCACAAACAGCACCTTCCCACACTGACACAGGCCTGCGACGGCCTCACGCAGCACTCACCTCACAGCTGCCAAGAGCAGCCAGGCAACCAGCACTGGCCTAGCACGCACTGCTTCACAAGTCACCTCACAACCACCACCACCAGCAGCAGCCAACACCCTAGCACTGCCCGACAAGGCACAGAGGCACAAGTGACCTCACAATGCTGCCTCCAGCTCTGGCCTCGCACACCCTGGGACACAAGGCACCAGCCACAGCACCAATGGCCACACCAAAAGGCACCTCCCAAGCACAAACAGCACCTTCCCACACTGACACAGGCCTGCGACGGCCTCACGCAGCACTCACCTCACAGCCGCCAAGAGCAGCCAGGCAACCAGCACTGGCCTAGCACGCACTGCTTCACAAGTCACCTCACAACCACCACCACCAGCAGCAGCCAACACCCTAGCACTGCCCGCCAAGGCACAGAGGCACAAGTGACCTCACAGTGCTGCCTCCAGCTCTGGCCTCGCACACCCTGGGACACATGGCACCAGCCACAGCACCAATGGCCACACCAAAAGGCACCTCCCAAGCACAAACAGCACCTTCCCACACTGACACATGCCTGCGACGGCCTCACGCAGCACTCACCTCACAGCTGCCAAGAGCAGCCAGGCAACCAGCACTGGCCTAGCACGCACTGCTTCACAAGTCACCTCACACCCACCACCACCAGCAGCAGCCAACACTCTAGCACTGCCCGACAAGGCACAGAGGCACAAGTGACCTAACAGTGCTGCCTCCAGCTCTGGCCTCGCACACCCTGGGACACAAGGCACCAGCCACAGCACCAATGGCCACACCAAAAGGCACCTCCCAAGCACAAACAGCACCTTCCCACACTGACACAGGCCTGCGACGGCCTCACGCAGCACTCACCTCACAGCTGCCAAGAGCAGCCAGGTAACCAGCACTGGCCTAGCACGCACTGCTTCACAAGTCACCTCACAACCACCACCACCAGCAGCAGCCAACACCCTAGCACTGCCCGACAAGGCACAGAGGCACAAGTGACCTCACAATGCTGCCTCCAGCTCTGGTCTCACACACCCTGGGACACAAGGCACCAGCCACAGTACCAATGGCCACACCAAAAGGCACCTCCCAAGCACAAACAGCACCTTCCCACACTGACACATGCCTGCGACGGCCTCACGCAGCACTCACCTCACAGCTGCCAAGAGCAGCCAGGCAACCAGCACTGGCCTAGCACGCACTGCTTCACAAGTCACCTCACACCCACCACCACCAGCAGCAGCCAACACCCTAGCACTGCCCGCCAAGGCACAGAGGCACAAGTGACCTCACAATGCTGCCTCCAGCTCTGGCCTCGCACAACCTGTGCCACAAGGCACCAGCCACAGCACCAATGGCCACACCAAAAGGCACCTCCCAAGCACAAACAGCATCTTCCCACACTGACACATGCCTGCGACGGCCTCACGCAGCACTCACCTCACAGCTGCCAAGAGCAGCCAGGCAACCAGCACTGGCCTAGCACGCACTGCTTTACAAGTCACCTCACAACCACCACCACCAGCAGCAGCCAACACCCTAGCACTGCCCGCCAAGGCACAGAGGCACAACTGACCTCACAATGCTGCCTCTAGCTCTGGCCTCGCACACCCTGGGACACAACGCACCAGCCACAGCACCAATGGCCACACCAAAAGGCACCTCCCAAGCACAAACAGCACCTTCCCACACTGACACATGCCTGCGACGGCCTCACGCAGCACTCACCTCACAGCTGCCAAGAGCAGCCAGGCAACCAGCACTGGCCTAGCACGCACTGCTTCACAAGTCACCTCACAACCACCACCACCAGCAGCAGCCAACACCCTAGCACTGCCCGACAAGGCACAGAGGCACAAGTGACCTCACAATGCTGCCTCCAGCTCTGGTCTCACACACCCTGGGACACAAGGCACCAGCCACAGCAGCAATGGCCACACCAAAAGGCACCTCCCAAGCACAAACAGCACCTTCCCACACTGACACATGCCTGCGACGGCCTCACGCAGCACTCACCTCACAGCTGCCAAGAGCAGCCAGGCAACCAGCACTGGCCTAGCACGCACTGCTTTACAAGTCACCTCACAACCACCACCACCAGCAGCAGCCAACACCCTAGCACTGCCCGCCAAGGCACAGAGGCACAAGTGACCTCACAGTGCTGCCTCCAGCTCTGGCCTCGCACACCCTGGGACACATGGCACCAGCCACAGCACCAATGGCCACACCAAAAGGCACCTCCCAAGCACAAACAGCACCTTCCCACACTGACACAGGCCTGCGACGGCCTCACGCAGCACTCACCTCACAGCTGCCAAGAGCAGCCAGGCAACCAGCACTGGCCTAGCACGCACTGCTTCACAAGTCACCTCACACCCACGACCACCAGCAGCAGCCAACACTCTAGCACTGCCCAACAAGGC